>NW_024429202.1:6041389-6166389 GCF_017639785.1 Mesocricetus auratus | reverse complement strand
CAAATGTCACACACATCAGTGAGCATAACACATCTTAATCTAATATCCCACAACATGACCTCTCAAGACAGGCATTCAGTCTCTTTGGGTCTGTTCCCCCTGCCTAAAGGAGAGCCTCCAACATGATGGAGCTTTTCAGGATGAAGGAGTGAACACAAATTGAATCCCATTGTATGCTCAGAAATGAGGGCCGGAAGATGGCTTCTCCGTGATTCCTACTCCGTAGGTACTTCAACCCTGGATACCCAGGCCTCATACACAGCTCAGCAAAGACTCCGGTCCTCTGCGTCTGCTCTGGCCCATCCTTGCCCTTCTCCTTCAGGGATCCAGCCCTAGGCCCTCTGGCTGGGGGTTCTTGGCCGATTCTCCCCACAGAATAATTGCCAGCTCCCCCACTGTATCCCAGTTCTACCAGTAGGCCTGGGGGGTGGGGCGGGGCATCTTCTTGTTTGGCAAGGGAAGTCACAGCCTGTCCTGGTTTGTTTGTAATCAGTTTGGAGACAGCACCTGTTCAGCCCCCTGTAGTCCCTGAGGGATGTGAGCGGCCAGGAGAGGACACTCTACACGGGCCACGCCCACTGTCACTCATCCCTCCCCGGCTTTAGCCAGGTGGCTCTACCCTGGGCGGATTGGAGCCTTAGCGGCTGCCTGGCTGGCACTGTCTCCAGATTATTGAGAGGAGGAAGGAGGGGCTTAGAGACCCAGCAGCCGTGGCCTTCTGCACCGTGGGGGTCAGCAGATGTGGACTTGCACCGAGTCTGCACTGTCCCAGAAGGTGGTTAGAGACAGAAGCTTCTGGAAGTCTCAGAGGACAGAGACAAGTGGGCAGGCAGTAGACAGAAGAAGGCAGGCAGATGAGGCCTTTTGACTCTTGGGTGACCCTCAGCCCTCCCCGCCTTCTGGACCCCAGAAAGGGCTGCTCTGCCGTACTCTGGGTTATTTAGCTAGGGGTCACTGCTGCAGGCCCAGGAGGATTTTTTCCTGGACAGAGTCCTTCCCTCTAGGTATTCTGGAGGAGAGGGGAGGCCCCTGGGCCATTCACCTGCTGTGTAGAAGCCTTGGGACTGTGAGGCATTATACTTGGAGGCCTGAGTATATTCTCTCTCTCTCTCTCTCTCTCTCTCTCTCTCTCTCTCTCTCTCTCTCTCTCTCTCTCTCTCTCTCTCTCTCTCCTTTGCTCATGCTCCGGGGATAACCCAGAGTCAGCCTCCAGGTCCTGCCATTGGGCTCTCAGAGGAATGCCCCAGGATAGCACCTGGCCTGATGCACTGCCCTTATCCAGGAATGCATTCTGGTCAGGATGAGGAAGGGGTTGAGGTAGCCAGCTCTGGTTGGCTGAGGGGCAGCCTGCAGCCTGGGCCATGCTGGGCACATTGGGGGGTCTTCATAGAGAGGGCCCCAAGTATCATCACACACTCTAAACTAATTATAGGTTATCATCCAAGCGTTTTGAGCCTAATTATAGTGTTTTCAAAGCCAGGTGTGGGAAGAAAATATGAGAATTTCTATTACTATTTACCTATATCTTGTCCTTTCCTGCCCTGTTTTATTGTGAAATGCAGGGCAGTTGCCAAAGACAGCATACATATACAAGCATAAAAGTTGCTGGGTCAGCAGGGTGGCTCAGGCAGTAAAGGCGCTTGCTTGCCGTTGAGCTCAGTGACCTGAGTTTGGTCCCCAACCCCACACTGCGGGAGGAGAGACTGACCTCTGTACGTTTCCTCTGACTTCACCAGGAGAATGATCCTGTGCATAGAAAGAACCCACAAACGTGGAGGGCGCCTGAAGGGCCGGAGAGACGGCTCATTGGCTAAGAGGGCTTGCTGCTCTTGCAGAGGACCTGGTGGACTCCCAGCACCCACATGGGCAGCTCACAACCACCTGCGACCCCATCTCCAGGGGATCTGGCACCCTCTTCTGGTTTCTGGCTTCTGTACACACTTGCACATACAAACATGCACACACATGTAAGCACAAATAGAATAAACCTTTTAAATAAAAGGGACTCCTCCGATACCAAGCTCGTGGATGGAGAAGCAAACTGTAACCTGAACTCTAAAATCAGCTCTTGTGAGCTGGGTCTGATGGCGCATACCTTTGATCCCAGCACTCAGCAGGCAGAGGTTGGTGGATCTCTGTGAGTTCAAAGCCAGCCTGGTTCACACAGGGAGAACCTTAAAGCAAGTAAATAACAAGAGGAAACTTCTTCCCTCCCAGAACTTGCCTCTATGTTTGCATCATCATCATCGTTGTTATTATTATTAATTTGGGTTTTTCCAGACAGGGGTTCTCTGAGTAGCCTTGACTGTCCTGGAACTTTCTATGTAGACCAGGCTGGCCAGAACTCAGAGATCCGGCTGCCTCTGCCTCTCCTGGGATTAAAGTGTGCACTACCACCTGGCCTGGCGCCTTATGATAGGTGAAATCAACATTCCCATCCTATGTGTGCCACGTGTGTGCAGTGCCTGCAGAGGCCAGAAGAAGGTGTGGGACCCACTGGAACTGGAGTCACAGATGTTGTGAGTCACCATGTGGTGCTGGGAACCAAAGCTGGGTCCTCTGCAAGAGCAGCAAGTTGTGGTGATGTATCGTTTATGATTTATTAATGCTTGCCTGAGGATTCAGAATGCAAAGTCAGCCACAAGCCGTGGGAGCCAGGCACACACCTTAACCCTAGGACTCAGAATTAAGAGGTAGACAGATTTTTGTTCGTTCAAAGCCACACTGAGCTACACAAAATTGATCCAGTCCTAAAGAGAAATAGCTCACACTGATGACCTCACACTTGGGATCACACGCCTTTAACCCCAGGACTCATGAGAGATGTTTAAGACAGGAACAGGGTCTCAGGGATGGCATTCATTCTCCAGCCACGTTGAGGAGAGCACAGCAGTCTGAGTGAGTCTGAGGAGCAGTGAGGTCCGGAGCAGTCTGAGGATCGTGCTTTGGTCTGAGCTGAGAGCTCATGGCCAGCTGCTTTAGCCCCTCATTTTTTAAAGTACGTCTATTTTTTGCATATGTTTGTTTGCTAGCATGTGTATATTAAATCATTGTTGTATACAGTGGACCGTCTATCTTTGAGGTTAAAAATGAGACGTTAGGAGGGCTTGCTCGTGTTTCAGAGGATTTAAGTTTGGCTTCCGCACTGGTGGCTCATAAACTGTCTGGATCCAGAGCCTTTTTCTGGATTCCGTGGGCACTGTGCTGTTATGTACACACCCATGCACACACACATACTCACACACACACACACACACACACACACACACACACACACACACCTGCGCTGGACATGCACAGAGTTTTTCTTGCTATTCCTTAAACAATACAATCGTGTTATATTTTGGAGTAACCTGTGGATGGTTTAAAGAATATAGGAGGATGTACATTGAGTTAGATGTCCTGTGTAAGAGACACTAAACATTTCTGGGTTTTAGCATCCTAAGGGATCCTGGAATGAGTCCCCAGGAAACCGAGGACTGGAAATGATGCTCACATTTCTGAGGTCAGGGAATGCATCAATTAGGGTTAATCAGTTTCTTCCTTTTCATCTTTTCTGGTCAGTGATGGAAGGGGCCTCTCACCAAAATGGAGACAGACCTCTGTGGTATTGGAGAGCTTGAATGGGAGGGGCCCCCAAATGGCAGTGCCTGCCACGGGGGCCCCCTCTTTCCAGCCATGCTTCTGGACCTCCTGCTGGGAACATCCGGCATGGGAGGAGGACTCTGTACCTTCCACTGACATTGGGAAGCCCTCTGCCTTTTATTCCCCCCTAGGTGGGAGCAATGTACCGACTGGAGGATATTTGGCAGGGTCTGATGAGATTGGCTGGTGATATTATGAAGCATCCCAAAAAGAACAGGTTGTCTCACATCAGAAAATGACCTGGTCTCAAGTCTCAGTGGTATGACCTTTGGAAGTTACTTAAGTGCTTTGTGCCTCAGTTTCCCAATCTGAAAAATGGGAGTGATAGAGTTGCCACCTCTCTCCTTAATGGGGCTGTCATCAGGATGGGGGCACAGGTGTTGGGGAAGCTGTTGGGGTTACTGGGTTTCCCAGACAAGACGGGCTTTCTGGCACTGCCCCTTCCTCCCTGGCTGAGGGCATCAGCAGATGAGCCTGTGGCTGTGGGTCCCCCTGCAGGAAACCACCCTGCAGGCCCCAGGCTTTTGATGAAGACTGCAGAAATGTGGGACTCCGTGGGAGCCCTGGGGCCCAGGCAGACCCACTTCTGACTTTGTCCTCAGCTGGAGTCCAAGGCTGTGGGCGTGATAAAGAGGTGCTTACGACTGTTCTTTATCTGAGGCCCCACTGCAGGTCCAGGACGGTGGGCGGCGTTGGGGCTCTGCACATCCAGGATATTCCTTCCTGTTGGCTAGCCCAGGGCCAGTCAGAGTCTGATGGCCCTCTCTGTTCTGGGCTCCCCTCAGCTCACTGGCCTCTGCCTTTTCCAGGAGGCACAGCTGGCTGGTCTCCCTGCAACACTTACCTCTGCACTCTCCTCCAGGACCTGCTACACTTACCTCTGCACTCCCCAGGACCTGCTACACTTACCTCTGCACTCCCCAGGACCTGCTACACTTACCTCTGCACTCTCCAGGACCTGCTACACTTACCTCTGCACTCTCCAGGACCTGCTACACTTACCTCTGCACTCCCCAGGACCTGCTACACTTACCTCTGCACTCCCCAGGAGTCATGACTGGCCCACTCTCCCCACTACACCTCTGAAATATGCTGGGAAGAAGGGTCCAGCGACCTCCTCCATCCTGAGGTAGAGGTGGCTGATCGCAGCTTAGTAACTGCCTTCCAGACAAGTATCTACCTGTGGGCACCCAGTGCTGGCCCTATCAGAGAAGAGGCCTAGGAACCATAGAAGTAAGAATGGTTATGCATAAGGGTGCTTCTACCAGGCAGAGTGCTTGGGCTCCTGTCTGCCCAGAGCCTGGCTGGTCTGTCATAATAAGAGGGGCTATATAAGACTCTGAACTGGGTGCCTGGAGGCCAAGGCCACGGTGTGTGGTGTCCTCTGGGAGGTTTGTGTTGGCCATTGTTCCTCGGTGTCTCTCTCTCTCTCTGTGACTAAGAAAGGCTCTCTCTAGGACTGGGACCTGGGGCTGGAGAGGTTGGACCAGCCTGCCTGGGGAGGGTGGGCTTTTGCAGGGAGGGAAGAGGCTTCCTATGGAGCGTTCCTGCGTGCTGCCGTGAGTAGTGAGTAATCCTTGGCCACATTTGCTGCTCCCGGGGGGTTGTGCAACTTCCTCTCACTGAGGGGTAGGGGGCTGGGTGAGAAACAGCTCTGGGGAAAATGAGGAAACGGCTGAGGCTTGTGAGAGGCAGAAGTGAGGCACCTCAGGGGCTGCCTTCCAAGGGTTGCCCTTGCCCAGGTCCACACGTGAAATCTCGGAGAGCAAGATCCCTCCGGCCCCGCTGGCTCAGGGGTCTTTTCACTGAGACTTTGTGTCTCAGGCTGGCCTCAGCGTCTTCTGCCTCAGCTTCCCAGGCTGCTCGGAGGGCAGGAGGGGAGAACAAGAAAGGCCCAGCCAGTTGTTAAGGGGGAATGTGCCCAGATCCCATCAGGAGCAGAGGGCGGTCGGGAAGTTAGGAGCCAGTCACGGGTGGGCTTGGGTCTCCTCACCTCCCTAGACTTGTTCCTAGTGAACAGTTCAGGTAGGGACCATCTGTTTGGCTGAGAGTGAATCCCGCTTCTGTTGAGCCAGGGGCACCAGTCAGGGTTGGAACCCTGTAACCACCCAGCTGTGTGGTCCTGGCAGGTAGCTGGCTCTCAGAGTACCTGTTTCACATCTCCAAGGTGGAACCGACAAGGGTAGCCCCTCATCTCGTGTGTTCATCGTGGGTGTTAGAAGACACGAGTGCTCAGACCCAGAGCCTGGCGACCAGAGAGTGCCCTGCCCCCCCCCCCACCTGTTAGCGAACCTCACCCGCCAACGAATGTTTCTGTGCCCATTGCTGTTCTGGGGTTTGGAATTGGGCCCTGCTAATGCTATACCACCCAACCCTCAAGGGAGGTTTGATGGGGAGTGGTATGGTGGATGTCTGTCTGAACACTCTGAGAGACCTGGGTGGGTTCTCCCTGAGTCATTTACTGTGTGACCCTGAGCCTCGGTTTCTTCATACTGGAAATGAGGACCCGCTAGAGAGAAGGGAGGGGTGGGGTCAGGCTGGAGGGTGGGTGGGGGGCCACCTGCTAGGCCTGGGGTTGTAGCCCCACAGGTGTGGGACTGGTGATGGGGGGGGCTGTTTTGAACTGTGGACCAGGCCGCTCCTGAACTCATGAAGTCAGTGCTGTGGTCTTCATGAGCAGTTTTTGTTGTTAAGAAAAAAGTGACGTGTGGGTGAATGGAAGGTGCATGCAGGTCCTTGTAGAGGCATAT
Source organism: Mesocricetus auratus (assembly GCF_017639785.1). Taxonomy (NCBI): domain Eukaryota; kingdom Metazoa; phylum Chordata; class Mammalia; order Rodentia; family Cricetidae; genus Mesocricetus; species Mesocricetus auratus. Next base: position 6,159,994 of record NW_024429202.1, on the reverse strand, counting down.
GAGGGAGTCCAATCCTCCCTGGGGCTGGGGTTCAGATGCACCTGATGAAGGTGCTAAGAACCAAACTCAGGTCCTCTGCAACAGCAGGAGGTGCTCTTAACCATAGAGCCATCCCTCTGGCTCTCCATGGACATTCTTAAAAACCAAAAAGGAATGACAGAAAAGGCCTGTGGAAGCCAGGTGGTGGCGCACGCCTTTAATCCCAGCACTTGGGAGGCAGAGGCAGGCAGATCTCTGAGTTTGAGGCCAGCCTGGTCTATAGAGTGAGTTCCAGGACAGCCAGGGCTACACAGAAAAGCATAAGGACCTTTGTTTGAATCCCCAGCACCCACATAGAAGCCAGGAATGGCCAAGGGTGCCTGTAACGCCAGTGTTGGGAGTCAGAGCTGGGCTTCCAAGAGCTAGCCTGCCTTGCTGAAATAGGGACCTTTAGGTTTGGTGACAGACTCTGTGTCAGAAGAATGCTACAGAGGGTAATAGAGCAGGAACCTGCTGTCTCTCTGGCATGTACGTGTGTGCTCACGCACACACACATGTGCGCGCGCGCGCACACACACACACACACACACACACACACACACACACACGGGATAGAACTGTGAGTGTGTTGCACAGTGCCAGTAGATCAGGAACTCCTGTTTTGGAAAACACTTTGTTTTGTGTGTGTGTGCCTCCAAGGTCAAATGAAATACATCTTTCTGTGAGTCATGGTTACAAACTTTGGGGCTGTTGCCTTAGAGGCTGTCCTGAGCAGGGTTTATGCCGTACCTATTGATTATAAAGCCCAGCACCCCAGCTGAGCTGAGGTCACTGTCCTAAACCCAGAGATGTATGTGGCGTGGGGGTGAGACTTCAGGCCGATGATAGATAATCGGGAGTGTTGGATGGGGTGAGGAGAGGGGCAGTTCCTGGCATAGTTGGTTGGCTTGTGGTCTAGGGGCCTAGAGAGCTCTAGAGGGGTACTTCCTTATTGGCAGAAGCTACATGGCCGGGCCTGGCAGGAGGTGTCATGTGTGTCAGAGCAGAAGGTTGGGTGGGCATCGTCTGGGGACAACGGGGAGGGTTGTTTCTGGCACTCCCAGATGGTGGGGTTCTGTTGAGGATTCAGGGTTGTAATGTCCCCCTCCCTGCATGCAGGAACTGGGGTGAAACAAAGGGTTTAGCCCTTTCCCCTCTTGCTGTGCCTCTGTAACCTCCTGAACTTTGACCTGCCCTCTGCAGCCCCAGCTGGCTCCTAGTCTGTGACCTGGACCTCAGCTCCGAGTCCTGCTCCAGGAGCCTAAGGCCCTTGTATCCCTTAAAGCCTAGCCTTGGCAAGTGCGTCAACCGTTCTGGACCTCGGTGTCTCGTTCGTAGAGTGGGCATCCTAACCTGCTGACGGCTTGCTAGGGCAGTGCCCGGGCACCTCGTGACTCAGTGCTGATAAACCGACTGCAGGAAGTGTGGGAGCTCTGGGTGGGTTGCTGTTGTGGTCTCTCAGGCTGGGATGGCTGAGGAAGGTCATGAGGACATCAGCTGCCTGTCTGGAGAATCCCCTTCCTCCCCATCCTGTGACCGAGGGCAGTAGGAGGAGCTGTGTGGGGAGAAGCCTGTGATCCGGCAGGCTGGGGATATTCCTGCCTTTGAGTGCTGGTGGTCTGCTAAGGCCCCAGGGGGTGAGACCAGGTCTGGCAAACCCCAGTCTCCAGAGCACTGCAAGGGGCCCCAGATTGAGGTTGATGTTGCCAGAGGAGTGCCCAAGGTACCCCCCAATTTCCAGAAAGCTGTGGACAGCTTCCAGTCTGCTGAGCACCGAGCCCAGAGGCTCCAGCGTGAGCTTTGTGGTTCAGTGTGGTATTTAATGGAAAGCTGCCTATGTTGAGTGGGCTTTTGATTGTGAGCTAAGGGATGCAAAGTACTTTGTTCCTATGGGCTCTGGACTCAGCTGATCCCTTCCTTGCCCCTCTAAGTAGAGAATCAGAGTCCCCCAGGTGGGCTAAGAAGGAGCTCTCTGTGACAGAAGAGCCACGGGGCTGCCTGAACTTTTCAGTATTGGCGGCTGCCCTTGGTTTGGGTTTGCTTCAAATTCTCATGGTCCCTGTTGACCTCTCTACAAAGTCCTCAGACTGATAAACCCGAATCTCTTAGGGGTTTTCCCAGACTGTTTCTGTTGATGACTTTGGTGGTCAGGCAGGTATGGAGGGTGAATTTGGTGGTCAAGCAGGTATGGAGGGTGAATTGAAAAGTGAAATGTGGGTGATGGAAGACTAGGAGTGCCAGTCGAAGGAGGCAGAACCTCAATGCGACAAGAAAACAACCCTTCTCTCGGGGCATGCCGTACAGCACAGCAAACTCAATGAATATCAAATTTAAAATGTTATCACCATCACCAATGATGAATATCTGAGGTGTCCGACATGTTAATTAGCTTGGTTTAATTATCCTACATTGTGTGGAGATATTCTAACACCAATTGTATCTGTAAATATGTATGCTATTTATTTGTGTTTACTTTGTGTGTATGTGTGAGTGCTTGCAATATGCCTGTGCACCATGTGCATGCAGTACCTACAGAGGCCAGAAGAGGGCATCAGATCCCCCTGGAACTTGAGTCATCAGCGGTTGCCAACCGTCCTGCAGGTGCTTGGGACCAAACCCAGTTCCTCTGCAAGAGCAGCAGTGCTCTTAACTGCTGCACCCTGTCTCCAGCCCCTATACAGCAGAATGAAAGTGGCCCTCACCTTTAAACCCAGCACCGGGGAGGCAGAGGCGGGTGGATCTCTGAGTTCCAGGACAGCCAGGGCTACACAGAGAGACCCTGTATAGAAAAAAAAAAAAGCAAAAAATGAGGGCTAGGGTATGTCTTAGTGGTGGAGTGCTTACGTAGTGTACAAAGTGGGACAAGTTCTTTGCTGGGCTTGTTAGAGCCTTTGGTGGATTACTTTTCATTTAAACTTTGATTTTGCATGTGTGTATGTATGAACATGTATGTGGTGTATGGTGTGTGTGTGTGTAAGTGTACTTGCCAGTGCACGTGAGCAGGGGCCCGAGGAGGACATTGAGACAGGCCCTCTTACTGAACCTGAGGCTAGACCTGCAGCCAGCAAGCCCCAGTGACACTCCCCCTGCAATGCTGGGTTACAGATGCACATGCGTCCACTCCTGGCTTTTTGGATGGTTTATTTCCTGGGGATTTGAACTCAGGACCTTATGCTTTCATAGCTCATTTACCTGCTGAGTCTCCCAAAGTCCTGTTAATCCTCTTCATGTCTCTCTAATGTGCCTCATGTCTTTGAAATCCTCATGTTCAGCCTGCACTTTCTAGATGGACTGGAGCGAGGCTCTGTGCGATTGCCTGTGACATCACAGAGGCTGGACCAGGTGCTCCGACTCAATGACCAAGACTGGCCTGGGTCCCTGTTCCTCTTCTTCCTTCCTCTCTTCCTGGAGTGGACCTTGTGCACCAAGAGCTCTGCCCACTTTTTCTCCAGCCCCCACCCCCTGGCTCCCAGCATGATAATGTCTTGTGTGCCTAACATGTGATTTCTGGGAGACACTTCAAAGGCTGGTGCCTGGCGCTATGGCTCTGGCTCTTCTGTTCTCTGGCCCGGGGCTCCCCTCTGCAGAAGAAAGCCCTCACCCCATACTGCTGCACAGCTGTGGAGAGGAGATCCTCCGGAAGAGTGTGTGTGCTGTGCGGTTCCCAAATCCCAGCTACAGGTGTGCACAAATGAAACAGACTTGTGGTTTCTGGAAGGAGACCCCAGCCATGGGTCCCGTTGGCTAAGAGTCCTCCGGGTTTACCTGCTGTGTGATGTCGGTCCTATAGTACTGGTGTCTGCCCACTGATGACCGCTGGAGAGAGTTGGTCTGACTGGCGCTGGAGACCCATTTCACAGGTGAGCAGAGGTACCAGCGGGGGCATGGCGTTCTTCTTCGGGCCCTGCTGAGAACTGGTGTTGAGGGAAGAAACGTGCCTTTGTGCCTCAGTTTACCTGTGCCCTGGGCATCGCTGAAGCTCTCGGATGCCTGTTATCGCTGTCTTTCATGCAGGGCGCTGGAGGATGGCCTGTGCTGTGGGTGGGAGCAGGCCCGCCTTGCCTGGTCGTGTAGGTGCAGAGGTAGGGCTCCTCTGTGGGGCGCATGGTGCCCGGCATGGGAAGGGCAGGAGGTGGGCCTTCCCTGGCAACGTCCTTTCCCGGAGGGCTGTTTGCCCACTTATTCTTAGCCGTGACTCATTATGGAGTCTATTTTTAGCTCTGGTTCCAAGCGTTGCCAACATGTGGTGCATGGCGACCCCTGTGGACGCTTCTGGGGGCTGGAGGAGAGCTGGGAGGCCTCTTGTATCACACCCTGTCGCCACTCGAAGCTGGGCGGCCTCTCGTATCACACCCTGTCGCCACTCGAAGCTGGGCGTGTAGCAGGGCTGGCGTGTGTGCTCCTGTGTTGCTCTCTCTGGCCGTCTCACCCTGCCTCAGTACCGTGGGTGGGGACAGTGTGTGGCCTTGGCCCCTAACTACAAGGCAGGGGTTAAAGGTCAGCGCGTAGGCTTCCCCAGGCAGCCATCGGTAGGTCCGGCTGACCTCTGGCCCCCTGCAGACAAGGGTCTCAGAGAAGGGCAGCAGGCTTCCTGCCGGGATGGAGCCGGGCAGCAGGCTTCCCGCCGGGATGAAGCTGGGCAGCCCAAGGAGGAGGCCTGAGACAGTAACAGGGATGTGCGGGTGATGCCGAGGGCTGAGACGAGGAGGATTTCTCAGCTTTCCTTTATGTCACATGACTCCTGGGGTGGGGTTCAGAAGAATCTGTTACACCAGGCACAGTGACAGTGGTGACTTTGGCACAGCAGCAGCCACGAGGGGTTAAGAGCACATAGGCTGGGCGTGTCCATTACTGCGCATGCAAGATCCAGACGCAGAACCTGGCCATAGGCACGAGTGTGCGTGGGCTGCAGCCGTGGGGCTGTGGGGGGGGGGAGCATAGCAGTGCCCCTCCCTCTTGCTTTGGAGCTGTGGAAGAGTCTGGCCTTGGGAGCCAGGGGCTGTGGCCTTGTCCTGTATGGACCCCACAGCCACGCCTCACCCATTTCCTCTGGCCAGCTGCTAGGTGAGGAGGAGCCAGAGAAAGCCGGGTCTTTAAAGTAAACAAACCAATATTAATTTATTTCTCATAGTATTACTCCTTGGAAATTTTCATACAGTGTATCTTGATCATACACGCCTCCCCTTCCCCATACTTCCCACCGCTGTGGAGGTGCCCTGTGACTATCTGGGGTGTGAGTCTCCCTTCTCCCCCTCCCTCGCGTCAGTCTGAGGGCTCCGTCTGGAAATGAGGCCCTGCTGCTTTAGTGGGCTCTGGTGGGTGACTGCCACGTGCCCGTCCTCTGATGTTCTGTGCCCTAACCCTGGCTGATGACCAACAGCGCAGACTCTTGGTGCTGTGTGTCCCTCAGTGTGGGACACAGGTGAGCTGCTGTGTGTAGACCCTTGAGCCTGGTCGAGCTGCTCTTCCACACCAGGCATCCTTGGAGGCGGTGGTCATCCTAGAACTGGCTCTTACAGGCGGGATGGCCCTGGGTAGAGAGGCCCCTACTACAGGCCGACGCCCCGTACACTTACAGACAGCCATGACATCCCAGAAGCGGTGACCTCTTCTCCTTCCTCTTCCTGCCCCCCTTCTGATTCCTGTCTCCTGCTCTGTGAACTAGCCTAACGCTACCCCAGCCCGGGATTCCAGACTCCATCGTAGCCGTCTGTGAGAATAAAGGGCTGATCTCCACAAGGCCCCACTGGCCTCAGTCTCTGTTCTCAGGAAACAGGAGCAGTCTCTCAGGGTGAAGATGGGAATGGTGCAAACACGCACGCGCGCGCACACACACACACACACACATGCACACACACACTCACACACACACACTCACACACAGTGTGCTCTGAGACACTGCACTGTGCGAGGCCTGTGACCTACTGATGTCACTTGGCTAGGGAGGCGGAGGTCCTTGGCCATCAGAAGAGCAGTGGTCATCCATCTGTGTCTGATGGGTGAAGACTGTCACTGTGACTTTTGTGTGTGACCTTCGGGGAGTGTGGGCCGAAGTCTGTGGGGCCCCACATTTGCGTGAAAGAGTGTATAAGACCTGTTGCAGGGCCCCAAGGGAGCACCAGGTGCTTCCCCGGGCTCAGGAGAATGGAAAGTGACTTCAGCAGAGGGGCCTGTCCCATTTGGGCCACAGCCTGGGTATAGGTGGTTTGTCCCCGCCCCCGCCCACAGGTATACCATCCTCACTCCTCCTGATCAAACCCTGCTTATTCCTGGGGGAAGTGGCTACCTTGTCCTGTAGTCCAGTGTCCTTCCTTGTCTGTGGAGCTTCAGTTAAAGGAGATAACATGGGGGACAGGAGGTCATCAAGCCCCAGAATTCAGGCACCAGGCAATCCCTGCCCCCGATGGAAGTGGCCTGTCGAGGTCTAGTCTGGGACACTGTTGTCAACACCTGATACCAATTGAGTGGTTTTCCAGCTTGAGACCTGCCAGGGAGGGGAGCGGGCAGCTGAACCTGCCCACCGCCTGCCTGACACCCTGGCTGCAGCCAGCTGGTGACTCATTCCCCCAGGGAGAGCACCAGCAAGTCTCCTGGGGCACCCTAAGGGTATCTGTACAGCTGGATGACCAGAAGTCCTGGGCACCTCAGAAAATGTGTGCAGACAGAGTCCACATCTGGGCAAGCTGTAGAGGTAGCATATGGGGTCAGGACACTCTCTTGTCCCTCCACCCTCTCTCTGACTACTGAAGAGGCTGCAGTCCCAGGAATACACTGTCCCTATTATGTAAGAGGTCCACAATCCCACACAAGTGAGCAGATAGTCAGCGGGTAGACTCAGGAGTCCCTGTTCCTAGTGCCTGTCCCCGGCCCGTCCCTTCTCCTCCCTGGACTGAGGGTAGGAAGGGCTTGCTCACCCCTGCAGCCCCTCCAGGCCTGCTGCCCAGGATGGGTGGGAGGCTCTCTCCCGGGATATGAATTCTTGGCCTGAGCCCAGATGCTGGCTGCCCAGCTCTGCTCTAGGGTAATGCTGGGTGCACACACAGCCCCATTGTATGCCTGGGCCTCGGCCTGCGTCATGGGCCTGGCACCAGCGCTATCAATGCCAGTGGCTCGAGTCTCTTCAGCAGCTCCCACAAGGGCCTGAGCCCTCAAACTCCGGTGAGGGCTGGGGGGCTGGTGATCAAGAGAGTCCTGGGGTGGGGCCAGGAGCACTCAGCTGCTTCACCGCTGGTCCCTGCTTCCAAGCTGAACATGTGAAATTGAATGACCCCGGCTCTTCACAGCCAAGCTGAGGAAGAGAGGCAAACTTTTTCCTGGTAAATAACTTCTGGGTTATAAAGGGAGCCTGATACATGAGGACCCAGATCCCCCGTGTGCTTCTCTCACACTCCATAGACTGGCCCTGAGCCCCTCTCAGGCCTTGGATTCACTGGGTAGCAGGGCATTCTGTCTCTAGATGCTTCTATTCTGAGAGTCTGGCCTGAGTCTCTACCTCCTCAGGTTTCTAGCCTGAAGGGGCCTCTACGGCAAAGGAGCCTGCATGGGCGGCCTAGCTCCAGGCAGGAAGGGTCCCACTACGTGCCCAAGTCTGAAGGCCAAGGGGAAGCCCCCAGACACGCCCTTTGTGGGTCCACCTTGATTTTCACCTCTGTAGTTGGACTTACTCCAGAGCCCTGTTTCCCACAGTCCACTCTCCTAGCTGCCTGTGGCACTGCGAAATCCCGGGCCTGTGCATGGGGACAGGTAGAGACGATAACTGGAAGGGGAAATGCAGGCTGGCTCCCTCCATGGTGTTCAGGCTCCTCACTCTGTACCTTTCCCAACACCCAGCCGCCACGATGCCCCAGCCCTCAGTGAATGACCATGGCAGGCATGACCCAGAGGGTGGCATCGGGTACCTGCTACCCGGATTGGGAGTTCCAAGGAAGACAAATCCAGGACAGGCCTTGGAAATCTTACACACTAACTAGAAAATTGGACAGGAGACTAGAGATTTGGGTCGGCAGTTAGAAGCACTTGTTGCTGTTGCGAGAACCCAGGTTCGATTCCTAATACTCATATGATGGCTCACAGCCAGCTCTTATTCCAGTTCTAGAGGTTCCAACACCCTCTTCTCATCCCCACAGGCTCTGGGCACTCATGTGGTCACACACATGCACACCAGCAAAAGACACATGCATAAAATGAAAGAGAATTTAGGAACTGGACAGGAACTTCTCCGTGCCTCGGTTTCTCCATTGACTTCTTTACCCCACTTCTTACTGAGAAGGTCCCGTGAAGAAGCACATCCCCAGCGAGTGGTGGAGTGATGTTTGCACGGGCCAGGGTGGGGGCAACGGCCATGCAGTCAGATCACACAGTCAGTTCAGGACCAGGGACCATGTGAGGCAGTCTGGAGAAGTGCGTGGTGCGCAGACAGGACCCGAGAGCCTGTGATGGAAGGAGAGAAGTAACTCTTGAAATTTCTCCCTGACTGCCCCGTGGTCCCCACACAAGTGAAATAAAACCATGCTGTATACACCCATCTGCCCATCCATTATATCCGCCGGTCATATATAGCTGCTTGTCTCTCCAGTTATAGATTATGTGGTCCATCTGTCCATCTATTCATCCACTTATTCATCGGCCTGTCTATGTGTCCGTTCATCGTCCACGCACATACCCACGTGCCCACTTGTTCCATCCGTCCATGAAGGACTGGTGTTCATCTCTCAAGGCTTGTTGCACACTCAGTCTTCCAGATGCCGGATTATATCCGTTACGCTTGACCCATACAGAAACTCTCCAGGATGGAGGTTATTTTCATTTCGTACACCAGGAACCTAAACTCCATTAAATGAGATGGATTAATGAAGCTCTCACAGCCAGTACGTGCGAGTCAGTCTCAGCCGGTAACTGAGATTCAACCCTGTCTGCTTCAGAACACATAGACTTTCTTTAAAAAAAGATTTAAACTTTTATTTTATATACTCCAGTGTTTGCTTGTGTGTTTGTGCACCATGTGCGAGCCTCATGCCCACAGGCCAGAAGAGGGCTTTGGGGGTCCCTGGAACTCGAGTTACAGATGCTGTGAGCGGCCGGGTAGGGGCTGGGAACAAGGCCTGGCTCCCTCTGCAAGAGCAGCCAGTGTCGTAGACTGCTGAGCGGTCTCTGCAGCTCAGTGCTCCGTCCTGAGTTCTAAACACGACGGCGGCGTTAGCAAGTGAGTGGCACACTGGGGTCCTGTAGTGTTGGAGTCCAGAGCTCTAACCAAAAGCACACTGCAGGTGGAGGGCAATCGAGGTTTCCCAGGAAGCTAATGTCACCATCGCCACCCCCAGCACGCAGGGCTCTTCTCCACATTAGCGTTTCTGCTGAGCCCAGTTCCTCTGCTCCTCCAATACAGCTCTGCCTTTCTTACCTGCCCATAGGTCAGGAAGTTCAAGGTCCACATCTGGCCACGGCTTTGGCCGCCTTTTTTCCCAGTTACTGAGTCTTACATTCTTGCTTCCCAGGTCCCCACAGGGAGGTCATCTGTCACCGGCTCATCCGCAGCTGGCCCTTCGCAGCTCTAGAGCTAGCGGCTCCGTTTCAGTCCAGATTCCTACTGGCTGACAAAAGAATGCATCTGGAAATAGTTTATTTGGGAAGTTTCCCAGGGACTACCTGGAAAAGTAGGGTCCATGAGTCCTGGAAAGGCAGGAAGCTGATAAAATGTCCATTGTGGAGGTGTGCTGTTGGCTCATTCTCATGGGGGAGGGGCGGGGAGGCGGTGGTTCAGGGGGCTTGGATCATGCTCTGAGATTACAGGGGGCTCCTGGATTTTGGCTAGGGTGTGTGTGTGGGGTCACTGGGCGGGATGCTAATGCCACACTACCTCTGGCTGCTATGGTAGTGCTTACAGGCCAGAGGTGGCTGGACCCTCAGCAGCTCCTGCTGGACTTAGCAAACTCAGCCTGGAGGTCAGCCCACCCTCTTCCCACAGCTCCCTTTGGTCTGTGTCCAAGGCGGCTCCTCCCTCTGGGTCAGTCACCATGCCACACGTCTAACAGGGATGGAGAGTCTGGAATAGGAAGCAGGTAGGATGGATCTCCCTTCGTGTTTGCTGCCTCCCTGACAGACACTGGCTGGGCCTTTCCTGAGCCTCACCAGGTGAGAGAGCCCTGGGTACTCCATTTTCACCTAGAAAGATGTGTGACCACGCCAGGTGACACATAGTCTGCAGCCAGCAGTCCCCCTTCAAAAGGAAAAATGTGATTATTATTTTGCTTGTTAAGATCAGGTCTCTCTATGTAGCTCTGGCTATCCTGGGACTCACAGTGTAGCTCAGGCTGGCCCCAAGCTCACCTCCTGACTTTAGGCAGCTGCTGTTCGTTCTTTCTCTTGCCGCCTCTTCTCCAGGCCCATCCTGCCTCTGACTGCCCATTAGTCAGCGGGGAGTGGAGCTTCTGGTGCCCCTCCCTCTCGTGCCCATCTGAACCAGAAGCGGTTTGTGAGACATGGGGTGCTGTGGGATCTGTTTTGCAAGGTCACCCCTGATCGTTCCTGGTGAAGCATCTCCCAAGTCCGCTGTCTACCCCAGCCCTGCTGCCCTTCTGCTATGCCTTCTACCTAGCTGGGCCAGCAGGGAGAGTCAAAAGGGGGAGTGGCAGGCTGGGGGTGTGGCTCAGTTAGTAGAGTGCTTGTCTAGCATGCTTGAAACTCTGGGTTCGATCCCCAGCCCCGTGTAAAACCAACCTAGAGTCTCAAGCCTGTAAGGGAGCACTCAGGATGTGGAGGTCAGAGGTCAGAAGATCAAGGTCATCCCAAGCTCTCTAGTGAGTTTGAGGCCAGTGTGGCTCCGTGAGTCACTGAGTAAGAAAGTCCCCAGCGTGAAGCTGGGGCAGGGCTGGGGCTCACCATACGACATCCCTGATGGGCTGGCCCGCCACATAGATGCTGTAGCTTTGACCTTTCTTCCTAACCGCCGCTCGCAGAATGTTTGGTCACAGCTTGCATGCCTGGGTGGTGTCAGGCTGGTGGTGTCAGGCGCGTATCTGCCACCACTGACACTCCGCTTACTAGGAGTGTCTCTTCGCGTGTCCATTGCACTGCCCCTTACTCACTGGTATAGCAGGCGGCCTGCTCGTCCCAGCTGAGCTGGCCAGGGACTGGGAGCTTCTGAGGTGGGCCTGTGCTAGATGTGGCTTTCTGGGTCTTTCTCAGGCTTGGGCTCAAGCATCTTCCATCTGAGGGGAGTCTGCTGCTGGAGCCTCTCACTCCTGTGGGAGAAATGGAACAGCTCAGAGTCCTGGAGGAGGCAGAGGGGCACGGAGATGAAGATCATTACTGGGTGTGGGATGCTTTGCCCCAAACCAACACCTGGTCAGGGTTCCTCTCTGCCACCCGGGAAGGGCAAAAGACCTGTGTTTAAGGACCGGCGAAAGGTAGAAATGGCTGCCGGGAGAAAGCCGTCCGCGTTCCTCTCAGACCTGCGTGTGGCCCCCGGGTAGAGCTGCAGGTGGCTGGGAGGGCCCTTTCACCTCAGGGGAGGAGAAGGCGGCTTTCAGGGCAAGTGTCCTCCGGCTTCCTGGTTGTCGGGCTGGAGAAGTCCGAGTGCTTCCAGGCAGTGCAGGTGTAAGGCTGACATCCTGGGACACACCCAGGTGGGCTGGCTCGCTGAGGCCAGCACCCTGACAGGGAGCTCCTCGGCCCTGGTACCCTATTGCCTCTTCCCTGGAGCCAACTCACTGTTGGGCAGGGCAGGAGAGGCGGTGTCGAGTCGGGGAGAAAAGCTGCTCCACCGAGAGTTCTGGACCACTGCTTGTGGTCGTCCGGCGGCCTGCGTCCATACAGGCCACCCTCTCCTGCCCCCGCCAGGCTGAGTCAGACTGAAAGCAGAAGCAGCCAGACACTGTGCCGGGTGAAGCGAGGCAGAACCGGCTGTGCTATTTTGGAGCCCGATTAGTTCCCCCCAGCTCGGCCACGCCTTGCTCTCAGGGCTCCCGTCCCCTGCTGGTCTTCAGCACTTTGCCTTCCTCAGGGGACAGTCTGGATGGTGCTTGGTTATCCCTGGTCTATGGAGCGCTGTTAAAAATCCCCTGTCTGGACTTTGTTGCTGGTTTCTGGGGTGCTAGTCCTTGGGCGGGTGTTGGGACAGAGCGCCCCTCCTGGTGGGAGCTGGGGAAATCTAGTGCCCCTGCGCCGCCCTACCCTACCCTGCCCATCTTTCACCACCTCTAGGCCAGCTGTCAGCTGTTACTCCTAGGGTGGGAGCTGACAAGAGAGCTTCAGGTGGGAGCCTGTCCCAGAAGTCAGTCTCAGAGGGGTGGGGGTGGGGATTTCCAGGCCCAGAGGGAAGATATTTTGGGGTCACAGGCCTTTTCAGAACCCGTGAAATCACTCTCTGAAACAGGCCTAGCTGACCCCCATAGTAAGTGCCTTTTATTAGGAATGCTAGGCCTGTTTAGGGTTCTGGCCCCACACGTCGGGGCTTCTGTGGTGCCCACATGAGCTTGGGCGTCCCACAAGTCCAGCCTGCAGAGGTGAATGAGGTCAGTGGGGTGTGGGATGGGGTGCTGATGGCGGGGTGCTGGAGGTAAGAGTTGCCACCTGTCCATGGACAGAGAGGACAAGGGCCTTTCCCGAGTCTGTGTAGCTGGAGACAGGCATGGTTGCCACTGTCCTGCGTGTGTGTGTGTGTGTGTGTGTGCGCGCGCGTGTGTATATGTGTGCGTGTGTGCGTGTATGTGTGTGTGTGTGTGTGTGTGTCTGGGTAGAGTCTTAGTGTCCTAAGGCTCCGTGTATCCGAGAGTCCTGGGTCTCAGAGCTGTCCTGTCTTGGGGGAGCAGAGACGGGTTGGTGTGCGTGTGACGGGTATCTGTGGGTGCAGTGGTCTTTGCAGCAGTGGGTGTTCCTCATGCACTTTGCCCTGACCGAGGCCCCTACCGTCTCAGCTTCCTTTCTGCTATCCCATAAGCACTGAACGTGGGCGCCGCATGCGCGGGGCCCAGCTGCCGAGGAAGCAGCCAGCCGCCCACACTCCGGCCTGCACTTTGGCTCCTGGGCTGTTTGCTCAAGTTCACTGTGGAGATTATTTCTGTCTTGTATCCCTCTAGGGCCGGGACCACCCTGGTCTCTCATCCTTGTCACCAGTTTTCACTCTTGGTATCAGGTGACCAAATCCTCAGAGGTCAATGTGTAAAGTCTCTTTGTTTACTTTTCCATAGATCTGGGAGACTTGTTAGAGTACATCTTCAGTCTCTGGCAGTCTGGGCTAAGCCCTGAGGCTTGCCTTTCTAACCAGCACTCAGGAGTGTGACACCTGTGGATCGTGTGTGGTGTGGTGTGGTGTGTGTGTGTGTGTGTGTGTGTGTGTGTGTGTGTGTGTGCATGTGTGTGTGTTTGAGAGAGGATTTCAAGTAGCCCAGGCACCCTCAGACTAACCCTGAATCTGAGAATGACCTTGAATTCCCGATCATCCTCCCTCTACTTCCCAGGGCAGGCACCATCACCCCATCAGATCACGTGTTAAGGGGTTAGGACATACAGGCTCCTACCTAGATCTAAACTGTGGTTGGTGGTCAGGCAGGGAGGTGACACACTCACATCCCTCCCCTTTGAGCCAGGCACATCACCCGCTTCAAGGAAGACAGCATCTCTGCCAACTGTTTACAGATAGGGAGACTGAGGCTCCAAGCGGTTGTGTGCCTGCCTGCCTGCCTGCCTGCCCGCCCGCCCGTCCTCCCTCCCACTTGCCCTCACACAGCTGCTGAGAGGCAGAGCCCGATGTGACTTCAGCTTTGAAGGACTCTGAGCTCATGTACACTGCTGAACCTCGGGGCTCAGGTAGACCCCACTGCATCTGAGGCCGGGGTTTCATGCAGCTCTCAGGGACTGCAGTGCAGGGGTGATCCTTGGAGGCTGTGAGTGCAGCAACTGCCTCTGAAGGGAAGGAGGGACGGAGTGGAGCGCAGTTCCGGGTAGGGCTGGTGTCCTGGTGTCCTATCTACCCACTTCCTTGTGCGCTTCCCAAACAAACTTCTGGGTGGAGTGCGCTTGCGGGTATGTGGGTTCAGAGAGCAAGCTAGTGCTCCCTTGCCTGCCTGCTGTGTGGCCTCAGGCACGTCATCCGCCCCTCTCTGTTGCCTCTTCTGTAAAGGGGGATGCATTAGTGCCTCTAGAGGATCAAGTCGGCGGTACGACAGCTAGGAATGACACTTTAGGTATCTCTAGCTCTCAATGGGGGAAATGAATGAGTTGCACAGGCAGCGTGTGCCTTGGAGCTGTGTCTGTTCAGAGGCGTTACCTCCTTCCTCTCTCCTCCCCACCCCATGCCTTGTTTATTTGTTATTACTTGGCAGAACCTGGCTGTTGCAGTTAAGACAGATTGAGGAAGTAGTTTCTCACAGCCACAAGCGGGGTGCGGGGTGGGGGCAGCAGAGGCTGGGATGAGGGGACAGACACCCTTCCTAGCCCAGGAGCCAGGCCAGGGGTGACAGTAGCTCAGGAAGGTAGAGGGAGGCCTGGGTACAGAGTTAGGCCTTGGACCCAGAGCCAGAAACTGCTATGGATTTGACCAGGAGAGCTTCCAGCCCCAAGAAAGGGTCCTCAGAGGTTGGGGTGGGGCAGGCAGTGTGGTTCCTGAGGCCTTTACAGTTGTGGAGAAGGGCTTCTAGAGACTGGAAGGCAGCCCTGGTTCTTCCCACCTAGACCCCGCACCATGTACACAAGACCTAGCCTTGTATACATACATCCGTGCTGCCAGAGTCTTCTCGTCGCCAGACTAGGCCGGAAGGCGTCTGTGAGGAGCCATTAGCCTCCTACGGGGAGTGAGGCCCGGAGAGCAGCGTCACAGGCAGAAGTCTCGCCCATTGCACACCTTTCACCCTCTGGCCTGGGTAATCATGGCTAGAGCCCTTAACTTGTGAACACGGCTGCTTCTTCACTGCAGGGCGGCACAGGTGGCTGAGTTGGCACAGGAACTTGGGGTCCTGGTCTCGGAGTCCCCCATCTGCCTTCAGGCCCCATTCTGGTTTGAAAAAGCTGGCTGAGAGCTAGACTTCCCTGCCCTCTCCCACCAGGCTCCTGTCCTACATTGGGCATCAGTTCTCTGACTCATGTAATTACATTCTGTCTGACAGCCTGACGCGCTTCCCCAGGCACTATTGCCTGCGTGAGATGGCCCCTGAGGCTCCTGGCTGTGTATCTTCTTGGCCAGAAGGTGGGCTTCAGTCTGATAGCCTGTACGAGAGCCAAAGGGGTGGTGCCCAGACCATTATAGGGGCTGTCTGGGGACATGTGGGGATAGGTGGGCAGGACTGGGGTGCATGAACAGCAGTACCCTGTTCTCCTGGCGGCGGCACACTCTGTGGGAGGCCTGAGCTGTAGACTCTGCCCCCCCCCGCAGTGTGACATCCCACAGGCCACTCTCCCTTTTGAGCTTCAGTTTCCTCTTTTGCTGGTGTTGCTGTCTGTGTCATGAGGTGTTTGTGGGGTGTACACAAGGCCTGGTGTGGGCCACGTGTCAACTGTGGTGCCCGGCATACGGTGGGGACTCAGAAGTGATCACAGAGCGGGGTGGGGGGGTCTGTGAGCACATGGGGCTGCTGACAAGCTCGCCGAGAGATCTGCGTGTGTCCTGGGCGGTGTGCCGAATGGAAGGGTAGGGGCGCTCTGGAGAACGTGCAAGATGCTTTGCCGGGAGCTGTCCTGTAGGACAGCTGGGGGTCTGACGGGTGACCAAGAAACAAACGGACCAGACAGTGGACACAGGCCGGGGACCCTTGAGTGCATGACAGCCGGAGGTGCAGAGGTGGCTCAGACCTCGGTCCCACTGCAGCCAGGGACAGGAGCGAGGGAGAGGGGCTGGGGTCAGATATAGGTGAGCATGCAGAGAGACAGGTGTGTGTGTGTGGAGGTTGAGTCAGAACCCAAGGGCTTTTCTGATGCCCCCTCCCCACCCCTGCCTCGGCTACACACCCTGACCCTGCCTCTCCAGTCTGTCCCGCTTTCGGTGACTCTCCCTGCACAGGGGTCCAGCTGGTCCCGAGGGTCAGAAGAGGTCTCTCTGGTCTGGGGTTCCTTTGAGGCCGTCCCCTGCTGCCCGGTTGCTCAGGTTGCCCCAGACTCACAGGCTGGTCAGGCAGGGGTGCCGGCTCCCACCCTTTCCTGTGGCCTGAGCGGGGCCTGGGGTTGATGAACCGTGAGAACTGAAGGCTACCACAGGCTGATCAGAACCCACGCCATGTTTCCCCTCCCTCCCTTCCACCTCCTGTGCCTCTGCTCGGGTTGGGAAACCAGCCCTGGCCAGGCCTGGGATCACTGTTCTAGAAACTCAGCTACTCAGGAGGCTGAGGCAGAGGATCAACTAGGGAGATCATGTTGCAAAATTAAAAAGTAGAAAGAAGCCTGAGGCTACAGCTCAGTGGCAAAGCCCTTGTGTGGGAGTGTGGGAGACCCTGGGTTCAGTTCCCTGCACTTCAAAAACAAAACAAAACAAAACAGCATAGGAGAGACGGCTCAGAGGATAAAGTCCTTTCCTCCTCTCAAACTCCAAGACCCAGAGTTTGGATCCTGAACTCCTGCAAATGCAGTGACCGCCTGTAATTCCAACACCTGGAATAGACAGAAACAGGATCCTCGGAGCAAGCTGGCTAGCTAGACTCACCCATGTCAGTGAGCTCTGAGTTCAACTGAGAGACCTTGCCTCAATGAATAAGGTGAAGAGAGAATGAGGAAGACCCCTGATGTCAACCTCTTGTCTGTATACACATGCACAACACATACACACCATACTCATACACATGCACACCACACACACGTGCACACACATGTGCACACACACATGCACACTGCAGATTCACACACATTCACACCACACATCCACACACGCACACCACATACTCATGCACAGGAACACACACATGCACATCATATACACACACCACACACACACGTTAAAAGAGAAGAACAAAGACAAGCCCCTGACTACCCGGCCTCTGGCCCCAGCATGGTCCCCACACGCGTCCCGTGTTGTCACTCTGTGTGTCTTGGGATGGGTTTACCTTTGCGACACTGATGTTAATTCAGGTCACTCTATTTTTGGACCTACAGTTATCACCTGTAAGGGTCAGGCAGGCCTCTGCTAAGTGTCTCCACTTAGCTAAGTAATGGCAGGCCACATTCTGCATGACATCCTAGAGTGTCTTGGAGACCAGCGATGATCAGTTTAGGTACTATAGGTCATCCTGGAGAGGCCTTCAGGGTGGGGCCTTGGGGGATCCCTCAGGTGCCTGGAGATGGCCTCCATCCCCCTAGAGTGGTGACTACGGGCAGGTGCCTGGAGATGGCCTCCATCCCCCTAGAGTGGTGACTACGGGCAGGCGGGGCCCTATGTAAAAGTTTATGAGCTACATGATTCACATTTGTACATTTAAAAAGTTATATTTACTTATCAGAGAGTGCCACAGTGTACATCATTGGGAGGCAGCTTGCATGAGCTGGTTCTCTCCTTCAGTCATATGTACCCTGGGAATTGAAGCACCTTTATTTACTGAGCTACCTTTTTTAATAGATTTTTATTCAAATTAAAGACAATCTTATCTTACATACCAATCCCTTTCCCTTCTGTCCTCCCAAGTCCCCCACCATCTCCCCATCCCACCCCCCATCCCCTCCCCAGGGAGGATGAGGCCTCTCATGGGAGTTCATCAAAGTCTGTCACATCATTTGGAGCAGGGCCTAGGCCCTCCCCGCTGTATCTAGGCTGAGAGACCATCCCTCCATAGGAAATGGGCTCTCAAAGCCCGTTCGTGAACTAGGGATAAATACTGGTTCCACCGCCAGCGGCCCCATACACTGCCCAAGCCCCCCAACTAGCATCCACATTCAGGGGGCCTGGTTTGGTCCTATGCAGGTTCCCCAGCTCTCAGTCTGGAGTCCATGAACTTCCTCTTGCTCAGGTCAGCTGTTTCTGTGGGTTTCCCCAGCATGGTCTTGACCCCTTTGCTCATCACTCCTCCCTCTCTACAACTGGATTCCAGGAGTTCGGCTCTCACCCCAAATTTGTTCATTTTGCTAGGGTCAATTAGGCATCAATAAACAGGAGAGAGACCCTAAGGCAGCTTACAACTGCCTGTAACTCCAGTTCCAGAGGATCTGATGCCCCCTTTTGGTCTCCATGGGCACTGCATGTGCTGGTGTGCATGGGCAAGCAGGCATACACATACACACACATAGAAGTAACACAATGTTAAATAAAAATGTTGGGACTGGAGAGGGGACTCAGGGGGTTATGAACACTTGTTGCTCTTGCAGTAGACCCAAGTTCAGTTCCCAGAACCCACGTGGTGGCTCACAACCATCCACGACACCAGTTCCAGGTGATCTGACACCCTCTGCAGGCACCAGGCACGCATGTGGTGCATATACACACATGCAGGTAAACGCTTGTCAGACAAATCTTAAAAATATGTAGTGTAAAAATGTAAAAGTGTGCGCCACTGATTTCGTCCTGCTTTGGTACCAGGGACCTTCTAACCACATGGCGTACCAACGCCAAGTGGCTCCCATTCGCTGTTCTCCGGGATGGGAAGTAGTTGAGTCTTGTTGCTACCCTTCCTGGCTTCTGCTTCTCCAAGGCCCCTTGCAGTGAGCTTCTTAATGAGCACGAACTTTGGGGAGGAAACAGACTCGAAGAGGCTGCTCTGTGCCTGCCTAGAGCGCTGGTTGGGTGGGGCGCACAGACAGGTGACTGGAAGGGCCTGCTCCCAGAAGGGACAGAGATAAGGGGCTTTGGCTGTGGAGATGGAGGTGGCCAGGCGGCGAAGCGCCTGCTGTGCAAGCTTGAGGACCCTCAGTCTCCGTCCTCGGGACCCGGTAGACACCAGGCACAGTGGCGAGCATGTCTCACCGCAGTGCTGGGTAAGTGGGAGGCAGAAATGGGGGTTCTGGAGCTTGTTGGCCAGCCAGCCTGCCTACCGGTGAGTTCTGGATCAGGAAGAGGCTTGGTCTCAAACACCGACGTGAGAATGACTTAGGAAGGTAATTGATGTCAATCTCTGGCCTCTGCATGCATGAGCAGGTACATGCAGGCACACCTGTGTTCACACGCACACACATGCACGCACACGCACGCACACGCATGCACACACACACGTGCGCGCATACACGGAAGAAGGAAGCTTATTCAGGGACTTCACTCATGAGCTGGGATAGGGAGACAGTGACAAGAACGGTGACACCGCTCTGGAGCCCACGCTTACACACACACACACACACACACACATGCACGCACACGCATGCACACGTGCGCGCACACACGGAAGAAGGAAGCTTATTCAGGGACTTCACTCATGAGCTGGGATAGGGAGACAGTGACAGGAACGGTGACACCGCTCTGGAGCCCACACTTACACACACACACTTACACACACATATGCGCGCACACACGGAAGAAGGAAGCTTATTCAGGGACTTTACTCATGAGCTGGGACAGTGACAGGAACGGTGACACCGCTCTGGAGTCCACGCTTCCACTTTTGCAGTGCTGTTCCCTGACCAGGGTACGCTCTGTGGAACATCTGTCTCCAACCAACAAAAGCAGGGTGACTGGTGGGGAAGCTGAGGCAGACACTGAGTCAGGTCCAAGACTGACACTTGAACCCACGCATTCCCATCCCAAGGCCGCAGTCCGTGTAGCGAGCCTTCAACTTCTACCATAGAGGTGGCCTTGTCCTGGGTATGGTAATTGTCGGACATCTGTGCTAGTTTGCCCCTCCCCTTGCTCTTTTGAGACAGGGTCTCATATAGCCCAGATTGGCCTTGAAATTCTGATCCTCCTGACCATGCTGGGCAAGTTCTCTACCCATTAGCTGCATTCCTGGCCCCTACATTGTCTCTTCTTGCTGCCCGCTGCAGCAGAGGCTGCTCAGAGAAGGAACATCCTCCCAACCAGGAACCCTCTCCCCGACTCCTTCCTTTCCTTCTGGTCCATGGCCCTGCCCAGGCACCTGCTCAAGAGGCCTTTGTGTAGAGCCCCGGTTTCCTTGCACTCCCTCTGCAAGGGTAGTTGTAGACTCAAGGAGAAAGGACACCCTCCCACCACAGAGGCAGGCCCGTAGCAAATGCCTTAAGCAGGCACTCTGGGCTCACACTTCGTGGTTTCAGCAGCCAGACATGTGCTTTTCTGGGAATGCAGGAAACTAGCTCTGCCCTTTGAAGAAGGGTAACCGTGTCTCTCATGTTTGGCAAGTCCAGGCTGTTGCTGGACACCTTCCTGGCTCTGGGCTACATGGATGAGATCAGCTGCCGGACCCTTTGATGAGTGGGGTACTTCTTCAAGGGGACTCAGCCCCAAACAGGATGGGGGTGGTTCCAAGTCCAGGAAAAGCTGGGCTGCCAGGCCCCAGTCCTGATAGCAGCTCTGAGCCCTTTATGCCCCAGCCTCTCTGTCTGTCTCAGTGATGCAGGAACAGTAAAAGCACTGTGGCGAATGAATTACAGACTTAAACTAGATTAAAGCTCCAGTGGTGAGACAGTGCTCACTTGTAACCTCAGAAGCTGGAAGGTGGAAGCAGGAGGATCAGGAATTTGAGGTTATCTTTCGTTAAGTAGCAAGTTTGAGGCCAGCCTGGGCTAACGGAAACCCTGCCTCGGAAAAAGACCAAAAACAATTTAGGGGACTAGAGAGACAGCTCAGCAGTTAAAGGCACTCGCTGCTCTTCCCAGAGGACCCAGGTTTGATTCCCAGCCCACCCACTTCAGGCAGCTCACAACCACCGGTAACTCCAGATCCAACACCCTCTTCCTGTTCCCTTTGACACTGCACGTTGATGAGCACGCACACACACGCACACACAAACTTTAAAAACACACTGGAGGGATGAACCATAATTTATTGAGCAACCCTGTTGCTGGACATTGCAATTTCACTTGTTTTTATTTTATGTGTTTGGGCATTTTGCTTTTGTTATGTCTGGTGCTCACAGAGATGAGAGGAAAGTATCAAATCCCCTGGAAGAGTAGTTACAGACAGCTGTGAGTCCATGTGTGGGGGCTGGGAATCAAATCCAGGCTCCCCAGAGGAATAACCAGTGCTCTCAGCTGCTGACTCATCTCTCCAGCAACTTTCTTTTTTTAAAACAGGCTCTTGCTATATAGCCCAGGCTGGCCTGAAACTCAGCTATGTAGATCAGGCTGGCTTCAGACTTTTACTATATCTTCCTGTTTTGAATTCTGGAGTGCTGGGAGTACAGGAATGAGCCGCCATACCCTTCTTGAGACTGTTTTGATTTTTTTCTACATAATGTATACTGACTGTATGTTTGCACACAAGTGTTTTCCGCATTTAGAATTACTTCCTTGGGCTAAAGACCCTTTATTGTGTGTGTGTGTGTGTGTGTGTGTGTGTGTGTGTGTGCGCGCGCGCGCGTGCGCGTGCATCACAATGTATAAACGGAAGCTCAGAGGATGATGTGTGGAAGTCAGTTCTTCCTTGTGGGTTCTGGGGATCAAATTCAGGTCCTCAGGACTAGTGGCAGGTGCCTTTGTCCACTGAGTCATCTGCTGGTTCCCCAGTTGCTTTTGCGACTGTACCGAGGAGTGACCTGGCAGTCACGCTGAGGGAGCATGTCATGGACATGCTGGTCCAGATGTTGTTGAAGGCAAACTGCTTACCATTGCTTTTCAGCTGTGCAAGGTCGGCCTCCCTCCTTCAGTGAGCTTCAAAAAATGAAAACAATTAGGAGCGAGCAGCTGGACCAGTGCTCATAAACAAGTTGGCCTGTGTCACCGGCACCTGCAGCAGGTCACAGGCCATTCCTGGTTCCCTCCTGCAGAGCTGCCCTTTCTCCCTCCCAGGCAGTCCCCCAAGGCTAACTGAATCCTGACTTCTCACACAGTAGATGTTCTGTGCCTGGTGTTGAACTTTTTATCTGTAGATGGGACTTCATGCGCTTTGGGTCTTTGCTGTTGTTGGTGGTTTTTTGAGGCAGGTTCTCTCTGTGTAGCCCTGGCTGTCGTGGACCTCCCTATATAGACCAGGCTGGCCTTGAACTCACAGAGATCTGCCTGCCTGTCTCCTCTACCCCTGCCTTCTGAGTGCTGGGATCAAAGGTATGCGCCACCACACCCAGCCTGGCTCCAGGGATTTCTGAATCTGGCTTCTATTGCGACAGTCTATGAGGGCCGCTGGCAGTGGTGTGCGGGGTCAGTGGTGGAGGGACACTGAATGCTGTGCGCAGCTTTTTCCTGGGCGGGGGGGGAGGTGGGCTGGCTTGGAGCTTGCTATGTAGACCAGGCTGACCTCAGAGTCATAGAAATCTGCCTGCCTCTGCTTCTGGAGTGCTAGGATTAAAGGCATTGCCTGTGCGTGGCGTCTTTACCCTCTTTTCTTCAGTGAACATTAGGTGGCGTCTCGTGTGGGGTCCGATTACAGTGCTGCCAGGGGACACCCCCATCAGTGTCCTTGGGTGACCACATGCGTTTCAGCTTTGAGACACAACTTTTACATTGTTTATCTGTTTATTATTTATTTATTGAGACAAGCTCTCAAGTGCAAGCCTCAGATTCTCTATGTAGCAAAGACGACCTTACATGTCTTTTCCTCTTGCCTCTGAGTGCTGCAATCACAGGAGGGCCCCACCCACCATGCCCAGTTCATGCAGTGCTGGGGATTGAACCCAGGGCCTCGAGTGCTAGGCAAGCACTTGACCAGCTCAGCTACATCTCCAGCCCCAATGATCCCAGTTTTAAAGGATCTCCCTGTAAGGCAGACAAACTCCAGAGAAGCTGTGTATGGGTGGCAAACACCTCCCAGTGTTGGGGGGCTGGGACAGGAGGATCTAGAGTTTGTAGCACCTGGACAACACAGTGTCGGAGGAGCAGTTCATTTGGTGGCGTGACTGCTTAGTGCACACGGAGTCCTGAACTGGGTACCCAGCGGTGCAGGAAAGCAGCTGTGGTGGTGCACAGCTGGAATCCTATCTCTTAGGAAGAGGAAGCAGTGTCACAAGTTTCAGATCATCCTCGGCTACATAGTGACTTTAAGAACAGCCTGGACTACATCGGTGCTCTGCCACTCCGGGCCCCCACCTGGCTTAACAGCCCGTTCGTTGCTCTTAGTAAGGAGAACTTGGGCCTGGCGAGATGACCTTGGGGGACAGGGAGACCCCCTTCTTTTCAAAGATGGGGTCAGCAGGATGGGGCTCCCGCAGGCCTCTAGAAGTGAGCCTGCCTCACACAAGTCACACATGGGAGAGGCAGCGTGCTTCATGAGTGGGGCAGAAACCACGTAAGCAGGTCCCCGTTTGCCCCCACTGCCCGTCCTCAGTGCTGCGCAGCTGTGGCAGGTGACCCCACTTCTCTGGGCCTCCTGTGACTCCCTGCAGAGATAGTCCTCTTCCTGACGAGCTCCAGTGCTGTGACCCTTCTCTGTTCCCATCTGCACATCTCTGCCCAGCTTGGCTCGGGCCGTCCGTCTTATTCTGCAGTTGCCTCCTCCTCCTCCTCCTCCTCCTTGACTTCGCGGTGTATCTTCGCTGTCGGCTTCCCTGGACGCTCTTTCCCCTGGCATCTCTATGCTCCCGTCCTGACTCCCACCATCTCCTTAGAAAAGTCCACACTCAGATGTAGATGACTGCTTAGGGAAGTCCACACTCTGCTGAGTGGTGGAAGGAGAGGCAGGAACCCTCTCTTGGAGCTGCTGGATGTCTGCCGGGTGAGTCTCCTAGGAAACTCACAGAAGCCCCTCCCAGAAGGCACTTTTTTTTTTTTTTTTTTTGGAGACAGGTTTTATTATGTAGCCTTTGTTGGAACTCATTCTGTAGACCAGGCTGGCCTTGAACTCAGAGATCTGCCTGCCTCTGCCTCCTAAGCGCAGGGGTTAAAGGTGTGCACCACTATGCCAGGCCGGGAAAGCAATTTCATCTGTTTGTTTTACAGAGATCAAGACAGTGAGGCACAGAGAAGCTTTGTAATTTCCCCAGGTCGCCCAGCCGGTGAAGGCCGTCCGTGAGCCTGGGCGCTCACCGGGTCGCTCAGCTTTGAGTTGAGGCAGCCAGCCGAGGACCTGGAGAAACGGCAGCTGGAGTTCCCCATGGGTCCTGGTGTGCGGATGGGGTTGGCAGTGCCACTGGAAGAGTCAGGGACGTTGTGGGGCCACCGACCCTTCCCCGTAGGAGGTGGTGGTACCTGTACATGGTGGGCCCTGTGGTCCTGTGTTCCTGGGCTTGCACAACGGACCTTTCCAGGCTTTGAGGGACAGACATTTGGACTTTCCCTGTCTCTTGGTTCATCCTGGCCAGCCCACACTGAGGCTCATCTGTATATAGGGTCCCTCCTCCAGGTACCCACAAGCCTTTGCCCCTCGCCCACGCTCCCAAGCTCAGTAGGGGAGGCTAGAGTTTTGCCACCAGGAATATGGAGGTACAGTAGCTCTGTCCAAGAGGTTCTAGGGAGTGGGAAGGTTTTCTGCCTGCTTCCACCCTCCGAGGTCACTGGCACCCACTCCTCTCACCTGGAGGCCCCTCTGGGAGGGGTTCAATTCCCACTCCCATCTCACAGACAGGGAGCTGAGGCTAACGCAGCCAGAGCATGGCCTATCGGGCCTAGCACAGTCCTTGAGGTAGCTAGGCCTTTGTCAGGGGAACAAGGGACTCCTTCTCCCCAGCCCTCCCTGAGCCGGCTGGCACGGCCAGGCCCCTTGGCCCCCACTGGTCATCTGAAGTCGGATTGTCCATGAAAGAGAGGTTGCCGGCTGTCTAGCGGACGTGTGGGGCCGCATCTGGTCAGAACCAGGGGTCTGTTCGCCAGTGTGGCTATGGGCCGTGGTGTGAAGACAGGGACATTCCTCTGTAAGAGCTGGAGAAGGGTGGTGGGAGGCAGGGGTGCCTGCAGCTGGCAGCTGCTGCGGGTGGGGGAGGGAGGGGAGGCAGAGCCTGGGCTGTTGGGGGCAGCCCTGTAGACCATGGACTGCTCAGGCTTTTACAGGGTAGAGAATGGAAGAGAGGTGATGGCTGCCTTGTGCTGGGGGACAGTGGGTGTCCTCACCCCGTTAGGGAGCCAGGTAGATAGTGGACGGAGTCTGGTTGGGGACCTGTGACGTGGGCTCCGCTCCTTCCCCAGCCCTTTATGCCATGCTCTCCCCCGCAGCATGGGGTCGACCAGATAGACACCTTGAGTGGGTGCCGGCTCTGTCTGGCCACGAGAAACTTAGCTGCCCCGTGCGTCTGTTTCCCCTTCTTTGTGAAAAGACCATGGTTGTGCTTCCCAACATGGCTGTGGAGGCCCCAGATCCCAGTTTGAAGACCCTGGCTGGAATGTGCCGGTCTTACACACTCAGACCACCAGGCACTGCACAACCACCTGGCTTTTACTGGACACAGAAGAAGTCACTGTTTAAAGAGGAGGAATCTAGCCGGGCGTTGGTGGCGCACGCCTTTAATCCCAGCACTTGGAAGGCAGAGGCAGGCGGATCTCTGTGAGTTCGAGGCCAGCCTGGTCTACAAGAGTTAGTTCCAGGATAGCCTCCAAAGCCACAGAGAAACCCTGTCTCGAAAAAAACAAAAAAACAAAAAAAAAAAAAAAAAAAAGATTAAACAGCTTGCCCAAGGTCCCACAACAAAGACGAGAGAACCAGGCCTCTGCATCCCCTGGCCCTGTGGGGAAGCCGCGCTTAACCATAAAGTCCCTCGACTCTGGACTATACTCTCATGGGCTCCGGCACCCCCAGCCCAGTCTTGGGCTGCCCCCGAGAAGTCACTGGGCTCTGCTCTTCCATTTGTGTCCCAGTGAGGGGAAGGGACTTGCCCCCTGTCATTCGGTGACCTAGGGATGGGACAGGCCGAGTCTCTGGACTCATTCTGTCTCACCCCCACCCAGCCTAAGTTCGGGGGCCTCAGCCGCCTCTCCCCACAGTGGGTCAAGCTCCAAGCAGTGAGGTGGCCCGTCTTCACAGGACTGTACCCGCCCTGCCTGTGGGCTCTCCTTTCTCTCTGAGACTGTGGGGTGCTGGAGCTGGGGGGGGGCTACGTCTCCAGAATCTGGTTCAAGGATCATACCCATTCTCCCCACCCACCTCACTCTGTCTCCCGTGCCCCAGAGGCTAGAGGCCGAAGGTACAGCAGTAAACAAACAGATGAAATGCGTCCCCTCAGGGGACTTGCATTCCTAGTAAGGGACAGACAGTCAATGCAGTAACAAACATAATAAGAAGCAAAAAAACAAAACAAAACAAAAAAACCAACCCAGTCCTAGATGGATACAGAGAAGCAAGGTGTGTGTGTGTGGGGGGGGTTGGTAATGCCATTTAACACAGTGGTCCTGAAACTTCACTGTGAGGTGACATTTGAGTCTTGGAGGAGGTGGAGTGACCCTCGATGGTATCCGTAGAGAGAACATTCCAGGTGGAGGGACAAGTGCAAAGGCCCGAGGTGGACGCATGCCTGGGGTGTTTGCAGGGTAGTTTAAGGTGTGGCTGGAGCAGTAGAACGAGGGAGAGAAGCGTGGGGGGGGCCTGGGGGGCCACGAAGGCAGCGGGTTACAGGGCACCATTGAGGCCGCGTCTAAGGACTTGGGCTTTTGCTCGGAGTGAATTGGAAGCCGTGGAGAGTTCTGAGCAGAGAGCCAGCAGGAACTAACAGGCTGATGGAGTTCTGAGCAGATGGTGGGGGAGGAGCTCTGCACATCTGGAGGCTCCTGGGGCACTCAGAGGGGGCGTGGTGCGGGCTGGGCCGGGGAGGGGCGGGAGAGGAGGATGGAGCCCCGGCCAGGTATGAAATGCTCAGGATGTGGATGTGACTGCGGCGAGGGTGACTTTGAAGGACAGAGTCCCTGCTCTGGTCCAGAAGTCAGGGAGCTTGGGCTCATGGCTCAGTTTGCTCAGTGGCCTTGGGCAAACCCCTTCTGTCAGGACTCAGTTTCTTCTTATGTGCAATGGGAGCAGCCGCCCTTGTGCCAGCCCTCGCTTAAACAGGGTGAGGGTGATGAGTACTTCATGGACCTGTCTCCCCTCGACTGCAGGGAGCCAGAACCAGCAGCTGCCATGGCGTCACGCATCGGGCTGCGCATGCAGCTCATGCGGGAGCAGGCGCAGCAGGAGGAGCAGCGGGAGCGCATGCAGCAGCAGGCCGTCATGCATTACATGCAGCAGCAGCAGCAGCAGCCACAGCTGGGAGGCCCCCCTACCCCAGCCATCAACACCCCAGTCCACTTCCAGTCGCCACCACCCGTGCCTGGGGACGTGCTGAAGGTAGGGCCTCTGCCGCAGCTGGACTTCCGTCCCTGCTCTGCGAGTCCCAGCCCCCTCCACAGCTGTGCCCTCCCCCTCCCCAGGTGCAGTCCTACCTGGAGAACCCCACCTCCTACCACCTGCAGCAGTCCCAGCACCAGAAGGTTCGGGAGTACCTGTCTGAGACCTATGGGAACAAGTTTGCGGCCCACATCAGCCCAGCCCAAGGCTCTCCCAAGCCTCCGCCAGCAGCATCCCCCGGGGTGCGGGCTGGACACGTACTGTCCACCTCAGCCGGCAACAGTGCCCCCAACAGCCCCATGGCCATGCTTCACATCAGCTCCAACCCTGAAAAGGAGGTGAGTGGGGGCTGCCGGCTTGCTGTTAGTTGTAGCACTTTGGAAAAGTCTGGTTTTAATGGCAGAAGCGGAGCTGTGTCTCCAGGGAGCTCCAGGTTGAGGGAAGCACAGTCCTGGCCCCGGGGAGCCCTAGTCTGAGGAGAGTTACCATTTTACAAGTTCTGCTGGGGATAGGGCACACTCGGAGGAAAGCCCAGCGCTCTTGTAGCCCTGAGTAGTTGTGTCAGGAACTCCCTGGCAAGGGGTTCTGGGGGACGAGCCTAGTTCGGCCTTAGGCTGATCTGTAGGAGCCTTCTCTGTCCTTTTCCTCCTCCAGATGAGCAGGGTGGGTGAGGTGTAGCGCTAGGTAACGGCTGCCCCTCTTCAGGTGGACCATCCCCAGATGAACTTTCCTCTCTTCTAGTTTGATGACGTCATCGACAACATTATGCGCCTGGACAGCGTGCTGGGCTACATCAACCCCGAGATGCAGATGCCTAACACGGTACCCTTGGGCTGGGAGTGGGGCGGGGCCCACACAGCGGTTTCAGAGCAGAGGTGTATCTCTGTGGAGGCAAGAGTCACCCCCACCAAACACTGTGACAGGGACTCAGCAACCCTGAGTAGACCGGAACCCAGAAGGACAAACTGGGTTTGGTTGACTCCAGCACTTGGGAGCAGAGGGAGTTCAAGGCCAGCCTGGTCTACAGAGTGAGTTCCAGGGCAATTAGTTGGAGCTACATAAGAGAGACTCTGCCTCAGGAGGAAAGACAGACATGCCACGACCTTGGCCAGTGTGTGTAATGGGGCAGGCTCAGGGAGTTCCCTGAGTGGGGGTAAAGACGAGCAGGAAGAACCTTCCGGGGCAGCAGTGTGTCCTGTGGACGGTTCCTGTGAGGGTCTATGGGTCTCCTCTGATGTGCCCAGAGCCCAAGGTCTGTGTTACTCACTTGGTAGGGCTGGCCTTGTCCCCAGCCACAGTACCCTTCCTCTGACAGTCTTGTCTGAGTGACCACTCGTTGGCTTGGGTGGGCAGCAGATGAGGAGCCAGGTTAGATCAAGAGACTGGGACATTCTGTCATGCCTTGGGAAGTTCCCCTGCCATTCTAACTGCCCTCATCGGCGAAATGGGAGTGATGCCATCCACCCACAGGGTTGTGGAAAGATTAGAAGGGACAAACAGAAAGGGTGGGGCTGAAGAGATGGCTCATGGCTAACAGACTGAGTTTGGTGATTCACATGCATGCTAGTGACATATAACTCCAGCTCCTGGGACCCAACGCCCCCTTGTGGACTCCGTGGGTGCCTGCACAAACCCGTGTGCGGACACAGACATATACACAAAATGCAAACCTAAAACTAAAATTAAGAATAAAGAAGACGAAGCAGAGGGTGACAAGAGTTAGTTCCCAGCAGGCAGGTCTGCCAGAAACCGGAGCCACTACCTTGCTTGGGGCTCACCTGTTAGCTCTGGGTCTTGAACAGAGTCTTGGCATGCCACTGAGAGAAAGTCCTGGAGTAGGTAGAGTCCGTCCCCCGTTCCTGCCGCCCTGGTGACATTGCCGGGTGCCTGCACAGGAGGCAAAGCCCTGTTCAGTCGCTGCTGGGCAGAGGCCAGGAAGCAAGCAAGGTTCTTCAGTTGGTTTTCTGGTCTCCCTCGGTGGCTCCTGCCTACACCAGGAGTCTCTAGGCCCGAGGCTGGCGCTTGCCTGGCTCTGTGGTGGCGGATCGTTTTCAATCCTGCTGTAAAGTCTTCCATGCTCCTGCTCTGATGAATTCCATAGTCTCAGAAAAACTCACTCCCAAATCTATTGTGCCCCTCCCTGGGGTTTCTACAGCGGGAGCTTAATCCCATCATTGGTTCCTCCTCCACCCTTCCGCCCTGGCCAGAGGCTCCTGAGGGAAGGGCTATGCTGGGCCACCCTTTCCAAAGCAAAGCCTTGCACAGTGAATCCTGGAAAAGGGGCTCAGGGGTAATTTTAACACTCCTGGCTGGCACCATGGGACTTGGTGAGGACTCACCAAACCCCCCTCCGCTGCTTCCTCCACAGCTACCCCTCTCCAGCAGTCACCTGAACGTGTACAGCGGTGACCCCCAGGTCACAGCCTCCCTGGTAGGTGTCACCAGCAGCTCCTGCCCTGCTGACCTGACCCAGAAGCGAGAGCTCACAGGTACTGCCATCCCGTCCCCGTGTCCCCTTCCCATTCCTTCCTTCCCACTCCCTCCTCCCCACCACCTCTGTCCTTCTCTGGCCGCCAGATGCTGAGAGCCGGGCCCTGGCCAAGGAGCGACAGAAGAAAGACAATCACAACCTGAGTGAGTCTCCTCCCCTCCCCATCTGACCAGGGCTGAGCAGCCTGTGCCCGCCTCACTCCCCACCCAGCCCCGGACAGGCTCCTTAGCCCCGGACAGGCTCCTTAGCTCCGGACAGGGCTCCTTAGCCCCGGACAGGCTCCTTAGTCCTGGACACGCTCCTACTAAGCCAGTGGTTCTCAGCCTGTGGGTCCCCACCCTCTGGGAGGGAGGTCAACCTCCCCTTCCATGCCTTCCATGTGTGTTGCACACCAAATAGCCTACTTATCAGATATTTATATTATGACTTATAACAGTAGCAAAATTGCAGTTATGAAGTAGCAATGAAAGTAATTTTATTTTCATTTTATTTCAACGTGAGGAACTGTATTGAAGGATTGCAGAATGAGGAAGCTTGAGAACCATTGCACTAAGTCTTTTTAGGAAAGTGGGAGGGGCCACTGGGAGGAGTTTTCTTGAATTTTCCAGTCTATCAGATTTCATTCTTCAGGCCTGGGGCAATAGGAGTGGAGGAGATGGCCCCAGGCAGTCTTTGCTAAAGTTGACCCTGCCCCCTCATTGTCTAAGCCTCAGCCTTCAGCCTCTGCCTGCAGGTTTTTTTCTTTCTTTCTTTCTTTCTTTCTTTCTTTCTTTCTTTCTTTCTTTCTTTCTTCCTTCCTTCCTTCCTTCCTTCCTTCCTTCCTTCCTCTTCCTTCCTTTTCTTTTATTTTTTTTTCAAGGCAGGGTTTCTCTGTGTAGCCTTGACTGTCCTAGAAGTCGCTCTGTAGACCAGGCTGGCCTCAAACTCGCATAGTTCTGCCTGCCTCTGCCTCCCGAGTGCTGGGATGAAAGCACCATACCTCGGAGCCCTTTTATTCTAAACTAGGATTTTCTATGGGGTACCCACCATAGGTTGGGAGCTTCTCTCAGGGGGGCCCCCCTTTCTAACCATGCCCCCGAAATCTTAATCTGTAGTTGAAAGGAGACGCAGGTTCAACATCAACGACCGCATCAAGGAGCTGGGAATGCTGATCCCCAAGGCCAATGACCTGTGAGCAGGGCCTGCAGGGCGGGGAAGGGTCTGGGCCGGGCAGCAGCTGTAGGCATTACCAGTGGTGGAGAGAGCATGTTTGAGAAGAGACGGTTCCTGCCTCTGCTGGGTCAGGGCAGCTTCGTTGGGAAGGGAGACTTTGGGGTGAGGGAGGGACTTCCTGGAGAAGGAGTCACGCTGGGAAAGTGTCTAAAGGGCCTGGACTGGAGAGTTGAGGGGTGCAGGGCAGAAGACGGGGAGATGGGTATGGGTTGGGCATGTTGCTGGATCCCAAGAATTAGTGAGGAGCTGGTCATTTCTGTAGTAAACCCCTTTTACTAGGGGCAGATGGGACTCTGACCCTAGCCTAGTGTCAGCGGGGCTGGCCTTGCTTCTGGGTGTGCGCCTCTGACTCCGCATTGCTCTGCCGCAGAGACGTGCGCTGGAACAAAGGCACCATCCTCAAGGCCTCTGTGGATTACATCCGGAGGATGCAGAAGGACCTGCAGAGATCCCGGGAGCTGGAGAACCACTCTCGGCGCCTGGAGATGACCAACAAGCAGCTCTGGCTTCGCATCCAGGTCTGGCCCTGACTGGGCTCCTGGGTGGCTGGGTCCCAAGCCTGGGGCGGGGCTTCAACATCTGAAGGGGGAGGTCGGAAATGGCCCACAGGGAGTGAAGCCGTGTCTGCCAGATATGACACTTCGGTGAGACATGAACCCCACTCCCCTAAGCAGCAAACAGTAGCGGGCTCCTTTCCCGACGCGCTCGTCCTGCAGTCCACACTGGGGACCAGGCAGGTCTAGCGCCCTAAAGTCAGGTAGTCATGTGTTGCCCACTTTAAACCAAATTTTGTTTTCTGAGAGATGGGAGTTCTCTTTGTACAGCAGGCTGCCCTGGAAATTGTAGTCCTCCTGCCTCAGTTTCCCAAGCGCTGGGGTTACAGGTCCATGCCACCATGCCTGGTTCTGTAAGTCTCTTTAGGTGCCACAGTCACTTTTGCTCACGTATACTTGGGCAATTCCTAGTATGCCCTGCACCTAACCTCAAGGAAACTGACTGCCGTGCCCTGGGTGTCTGGAAGGTATACGGAGAAGGCAGCGCTGAGGACCAGCAGGCTCTGGGCAAACTGAAGAACGGGCCTGAGAGTCAGCCCCCACTGGAACTGTGACTCCAGTCCCTGGCTGTATTGAGGGCCACCAAGGCTGGTCCCCCAGACCAGTGGTTCTCAACCTTCTTAAGGCTGCGACCCTTAATACAGTTCCTCATGTTGTGGTGCCCCAACCACAAAATTATTTTCAATACTACTTCCTAACTGTGATTTTGCTAGTGTTATGAATTGAAATGTAAATATTTTTGGAGATGGATGTTTGCCAAAGGGGTTACGACCCACAGGCTGAGACCACTGCTCTCGAGAGGCTGACTTAGACCACAGGTTTTAACCTTTGATTGCTCCCACCTAGCACACGGACACTCTAAGTGAAAACTGAACTTCGGTGGATGGAACTTACTGGATGCAATGTCTTTTGATAATTTTCATCCCCACATCGCCCAGACAAGTCTATTTCAATTTAAACTTTTGAAAGAAAGCTGGCCAAGGTGCTCTGTGGTGACCCCACAAGCCGCTGACCACAAGCCATGACGCGGAGAGAGATCCTGGTCTAGACTCAGGCTCCTGCCGCCGTCTGCTTTGTCCTCCTTCAGCTGAGATGGTCCTGAGTGTCACAGGGGAGGGGACAGGAGGGCTAGCCTGGTGTCTTACCGCCCTGTCCACTCCCAACAGGAGCTGGAGATGCAGGCTCGGGTACACGGCCTCCCCACCACCTCCCCTTCTGGAGTGAACATGGCTGAGCTGGCCCAGCAGGTGGTGAAGCAGGAGCTCCCCAGTGAAGATGGCCCGGGGGGAGGCTCTGATGCTGGGGCCCGAGGTCCCTGACCCTGAGCAGATGCCCACTCTGCCTCCCCAGGCCCCGCCGCCCCCCCGCCGCCCAGTCCCCTTTTCACCACCTGGACTTCAGCCACAGCTTGAGCTTTGGGGGTGGGGGTGACGAGGGGCCCACGGGCTACCACGATCCCCTGGGGACAGAGCATGGCTCCCCATTCCCCAACCTGTCCAAGAAAGATCTGGACTTAATGCTCCTAGATGACTCCCTGCTACCCCTGGCCTCCGACCCCCTCTTTTCTACCATGTCCCCTGAGGCCTCCAAGGCCAGCAGCCGGAGGAGCAGCTTCAGCATGGAGGAGGGCGATGTTCTGTGACCCTGGTAGCCCCTGTGCCAAGGAGCAGGGGCTGCCTGGGGCTGGGAGGACAGGGCAGAGCCCTCCCACCCTTCAGGCTGCACTTGGTGTGAGGTAGACGCCTACCCTGCCCATCCTTCCCTTCCATTGGCCCTGTTTGGACTTAGTGCCTGCCTGGCAGCCGATGGGCTGGAGAAGCCCTCCCTCCCGTGCGGCTTAGAAACGCCCTCCTCTGGGGGCAGTACTATATGAATCGTGGTGGGGAAGAACAAGGATGAGGGGATGAGGGCTAAGAAGAAACCCCGGGAGGGGAGACCCTCTCTTCCGAGCCTGAGCCCCTCCAGGAAGGACGTTTTGGAGGAGTAAGAAGTGCGTCTGGGGCAGCAGCGGGTCTGGGCGTGCCCGGGCCTGCTTTCCTGGTTTCCAGCCTGTCCCCCAGCCTGATACTTCCCCCACAGGTGGGGCACCCACCCCCCTTTGGTGCTAACAGCTCTCCCCTGGTGGTGTGAGGGTGGGGTGGCCAGGAGTCTGGGTTCAGGGTGGAGAGCACCCCGCCCCCAGAGCCCCCACTTTGTGCCTTTAGTAAACACTGTGCTTTGTATCATGTTGTCCTGGCTCTGCGGTGTCTGTGGCCTCAGTTTACAACAGGCCGGAACCAGCCCAGTGGGCCCAGAATTCAAGAGCTCCATGGGGGACGGGAGGAGCTTCTGAATTCAGCTCTGACTCCAAGGGAGGAGAGAGAAACAACCTTTATAAGGTGTGGCTGGGGACATTGTGTCCCACTGATGCCACGAGGTGGCGCTGCAGCCATACTGGTCCCAACAGCTGTGGTCCCAACAGCTGTGCTTGCTGTTGGATGAGGACAGGTCTGCTCTCAGAGGCTTCCCTAGGTGTGTTGCTCTGGCTGGCCCGGTTTCTAGTGGGGCCCTCAACATTCTCGCTCTGTCTGGAGGAGACCTTCAGGCTGTATCCTCATGGCTGTGGGAAATAGATGGGAACCGGGACCCTGGCTGGGAGTCCGAGGTATGGGCTCACCTCCTTTTCTCTCCAGCACTGTCCAGTAGCGGGGCTTCAGGACACCTTTGCTCCAGGTTCTGGGGTGTTAGACCCTTTCCCTGGATGGGGAAGCAAACCTGATTCCCCAGCAGGGCCTTTGTAGGTTTTGCTTGGTTCCTTGATTTTCAAAACTCTTCTGCCAGGGACCAAAATGGCTTTGTCTTCCAAGGGTTCTAAAAGGCCAAAGAAGCCTAATTTAAAAGAGTTTTTAAAAAAAATTCCCAGGATGAAGAGGGCAATTTGCTCTTCGAAGAACGAGAGATGAAATCAGCAATTAACGTGTGGAGAAGGGAAGGCAGCCCACGGTGAGGGCGAGGTTGGCAGAGCTGGGAGATTAGCGTCAAGGTCAGATGGAGCTGTGGGTGACCTTGTACAGCCTGAGCGCGCCTGGCCACAGCCCCTTCCACTTCAGGGTCCTGTTCCATCGCCTGGAACCTACCTTCCCTAAGCCCTTCCTCTGAGACCCCTAGTGTGAACCCCTGAACTCTGGCTGAGATCAACTGGAGCCTGGGATGTGGGGTTCACAGACTCTGGGGCCAGCACTTCCAGTGGTTAGTGAATCTGGTGTTCTCATCGCCTTGGGGAGTGATGTGGGAAGCTGCCTTCTACGTCCTCATATAACCCCTCATAGCCAACCTAGCTTACCCCCCCCCCCCCCCCGTCACCGAGGCTCGCAGCTTCCGGTTCACCACCTGCTCTGTGGGCGTTGGGTCAGGATGGCATGTCAGGCAGGACCAGGGTGTGAGTGGGATTCTGTCCACACGGGGGCGCACAGGTTCAAGCATCGGTCAGAGCAGTCCGTCCACACCGCCTGGGTGGCTTCCCTCCTGCCTGGGGCTGCTGCAGTAGCTTCAACCTAGAATCTGCCTCCAGCACTTCAAACCACAGAAAATGGGTATCTGAGACTGACTGGCAAGACCCTCTCCTGTGGCTGGAATGGAGTCGGGCCTGGGGTCATGACTTTCCCCAGTAAAATAGGGGGCGCTGTTCTCCATCCTTAGATGGTGGGTAACCATTGGGACATCTGCAAGGGGAGTCTTGTGAGGCTGACTGCAAAGATGGCCCTGCTGACCCTTTCCTTGGGCACAGAGTCCGGAGTAATGAGGTCCCAGCAGCCATAGCTTCCTTGGGTCCCACGGGGGAGGAACCCAGGGAAGGAGCTGGTGGAGCAGAGATGGGACACACGCCCAGCGTCCCAACCCCTGGCCCGCAGCTCCAGTTCTTGTGTCTGTCTGTCTGTCTGTCTGTCCGTCCACACCAGCTGCTCCCTCTTCCCTGTTTACCGGTTCTGGATTACGTGCCGTCTACAGGGACAGCTGGGACCTCAGAAGGTCCTGCTAGGCGTTTCCATCCCCACCGTCTCCACCATTCTCTTAAGGCTGATTCTTCATTTGCTGTTCTGTGCCCTTTAGCAAGCAGAGGGTATGAGACACACTGTGCTGCACACAGAGACACATTCCAGACTTCAGTAACGCCTGCCCCTGCCCACCTCACAGCCTAACCCCTCTCCTGCCCTCCGAGCGCCCCGGCTGGCCATGGGGCAGCTGGAAAAAGCCCCTCCTGCCCCACCTCCCAGGGTCTCCAGACCCATGGTCCTGCTCCCACCCCCCCTCCTGGTGTCTCCGAACTCATCCCTTCTTCGCTCTCTCTCTTCTGAGGGGGCCAGTGGAATTTATACAATATTTAAGCAGCCAGAGCTGGGTCCTGGAAGATATTATTAATGTAAAAGGGATGGGCCGCAAATGCTTCTGGACCTGGTTACAATTAGAGGGTGATTTTTCTAAAGGTCAATGAATTCAGATAATATCCACAGGGGGGAGAGAAATTTAATACCTTTTTAGTGAATTAATTAATTATAATATTATATCGGCTTGGGGTTCTTTTCCAGAGTGATTAAGGCAGCAATCTGTCTCCTGTGAGCTCGCTGCTATGAGGACCCTGTCACGGGCTTAGCGACAGGGCCCTCTCCTCTCACCAGGTGGGTGGGGGCTGGGGAGGAGGGCTGCAGCAGGTGGGCTGATGCAGTGTCCTGTTCCCCAACCTGCATTCGCAGCCTGCTTCCTGCTGCAGCAAGCCTCATCCCACAGGGGCTAGAGGAATGTCCTTTACACTTGGGGAAACTGAGGCTCGTGGACGACCACATCTTGCCTGAGCAGAGCTGGCTGGAAACTTCACTCTCGATCCATTCCCTAAGCCAGTCGATCTGGACCACGAACCCTCCATCTCCAGGGGAAGCTCGAATGTGACTTCTGCTCTTACTGTCACAAGACTATTACAGGGTGTGGAGTGTGCCCATGAGGCTGCAGGCTGGTGAAGAGGAGCTGAGGTCTCTGTCCTGCGGAGACTTGAGCACAGACACATTTGTCCCTGTCTTCGGTCACACTGTCATTCAACAAGCCTTCATGGCATGCCACTTTGTCCCGTGGGAGACGGGCTGAAATTGTCATTTTGGAATCGCAGTCGTTCGTGGACACTGGGCTGTGCACTCCCTGGCAACTGGTGCTAGTTGGGTAGCCTTACAGGGACAAAGGGCAGACAAGTAAGCTGGGGATACAGTGGGGACACAGACATGACAGCTGCAAGGGGCAGAGCTGACAGTGAGCTGAGTCTCTAGGGACCAGGTTGACAGGAGTGCTCCCCCTGTAGGAGGAGGACGGGAACACCCTAGGTATGGGACTCCAGTTGTGCAGGGACTCCTGAAGGTCAGAGGCCCAATGGGGCCTGGCAAGCTGAGGCCAGGGCATGGCTGCCTCTGCGCACTCATATTCCAGATGTGTTGACAGGGACTGCCCCACGAGGCCACGCATCTGGGTGGGAGCAGCAAAGCCAAACTGACAGGCATTTCATGGTGGCCTCTGTCAGAGCTCGCTACATGACAGTTTGTGCCTCAGTTTCCCCGTCTGTGGTGGAGATCCATAGCCACCCAGGCTGCTTTAGGAACCGAAGGGGGACCGAAGAGGAGCTAACTCTGCTTTGAACTCGCCTGACATCACTGCCCCACCTCCCTCTCCTTTCAAGGGGATACCAGCAGAGGCTCAGGTTAGGTGTGTTCTTTGTCGGGGGACAGACTTTTCCTTGGCTCTGCCTTTTTTTCTTCTGCCTGCCCCTGTCTCTCTCCCTGAATGCCCTCCTTGGCCTGGCTCCCCTTCCCGGCCCCTCCCCCACTCGCTCACTTTGTGTGCTGCAGGCCAGGGAGGGCCTTCCCATTGTACTATCTTTGGGCCCTAAATTAAAATTGATGACATCTTGAAATGAGCAGTGAGGGTAATTTTGCTTCAGAGCCGGGATGCTAATGAGGCCCCTTAATGGTGCAAAAGCTGAGCTGACGGGTCGTGTGTCACACGCAGCAGCTAGGGGGGTAATGGCCACGGTAAGTGCTGGTAATTACACCCTGTCTTGCTGTATTTTGGCAGGCCTGGTGGGAGAGCAGAGGCTCAATCACCCCGGCGGGGACACCCCCACCCACCATGGGACTGACAGCCAGGGATACCCCCTGGGCCCAGCCAGGCCCCCTCAACTGCAGCCCCATCTAGAATGAGGGTCTTGGCCACAGCCTCCAACCCAGGCTATGCAGCCCACAGTCAGACCACGGGACACCCCTCGGCCCTGCACATCGATCCCCAGAGCCTGGGCGTGCTCCCCGTGTGGCCCATGCACAGCTTGCTCCGTATACCCCCACGAGCGCACAAAGCTCTGTGTAGAAGCAAAATCGCCTTCTCAGATATGAGCATGCAGTGAGCGCCTACTCTGTTTTTCATCCAGGAACACACCCTCCCAACCAACTGCCTCTCCCCACATTTCTCTCTCCCCTCTTCCTCTCTCTTTTACACAGTCACTTTATCTATGGATTCTCTCTCTGTTACACAGTCACTTTATCTATGGATTCATTCCTTTTATTTTCTGTGCCTATGTCTTTTCCTGCATGTGTCTCTGCTCTATGTGTGTCTTGTGCTTGAGGCCAGAAGAGGGCATTGGATCCCTGGAGCTGCCACAAAGTCCACAGGCTCGTGTCCTGTGGGCATCCCGCCTCCTCCAGCCTCCTCCAGCCTCCACCGGTCATGTGACTATCGTCTGGGTTAACAGCATCACTTGTTGGGACTGCCTGGGTTCTGCATCGAGGTCCATAGCAATGTGCTATTACTCAGCCTTTGCCTCGGTTTCCTCACCTGTAAGTTGGGGCGAATGAGTGTATAGTTGCGAAGCACATGGTGTCTGGCACAACTCCAGTAAGTCGTGTCCTGGCAAAGAATGCTTTTCAGGGTGGGATAGGCACCAACGAGCAGGCAGTGGAAAGCAGACCAGGGGCTCCCACCTAAGGCTGGGGTGGCCAGGGAGGGCCTCAAGGAGGGAGGAGGCGTTGGGCTATAGGCAGCTTGCCTGCACCAGAAGCCTCCTTTGTGAACTGACCCAGGTGGACGGTCGCACCAGAGCCACCGGTGTCTGGGAGAAGAAAGATTCAGGGCCAATAATAGCGTTTCTGCTCGTAGTGGTATGAGCTGGGAAGCCTGGAGCCCTATTGGTCCACCCAAGAGTCTAAACAGGCCTAGAGGGGGTCACAGACCTGGTGGTTGAGTCTCAGAAGTAGGAGTGACACCTTGGAGAAATATCCCAGGGATATAATACAGTTCGTGTTGAAGGAAGTCAGGGCAGGGACTCAGGCAGGGCAGGAACCTGAGGCAGGAGCTGATGCAGAGGCCATGGAGGACGGTGCTGCTTCATACTGGCCTGTTTCTCGCACACATTGTTCAGCTAACTCTCTCTCTCTCTCTCTCTCTCTCTCTCTCTCTCTCTCTCTCTCTCTCTCTCTTTCTTCCTTTTTTTTTTTTTTTTTTTTTGAGACAAGGTCTCACTGTGTTGCCCTGGCTGATTGGCTTGCTTAGAACTTATTACATAGACCAGGCTGGCCTTGAACTCACAACAACCTGTCTGTGCCTCCCAAGTGCTAGGATTAAAGGGGTGCACCAGCACACCCAGCTGAATTCTTGTACAATCCAGGACTACCTGCCCAGGGGCCGCACCACCCACAGTGGGGCGGACCATTGCTCCTCATTCAGTAGTAAGGAAACTGTCCCCACGGACTTGCCCACAGACAGCTGTGACACAGGCATTCTGTCAGGTGAAGTTCCCTCTTCCCAGATGACCCTAGCTTGTGTCAAGCTGACATACAAATTAACCAGCATAGGTGAGTACTGATCTTTGTCTTTTCTGTTCTATTCTTTTTTCTTTCTTCAAGACAGGGTTTCTCTGTGTAGCCCTGGCTGTCTTGGAACTTACTGCAGACCAGGCTGGCCTCGAACTCCCAGATCTGCCTGCCTCTGTTTCCCAAATGCTAGAATCAAAGGTGTGTGCCACCACGCCGAGCTATGAGTGCCAGTCTTTTGAGTCTTGAGTTGCTAGTTCAGAGAGAGGCCGAGTCAAAATTATAGGTCTGGTTTGATTCATTTTGAGTTGCCTTGAAGTTAAAAACAAAAAGAACAAAAAACAAAACAAAAAACTCTGAGTGGAGCCAGAGATGGTGGCATATATCCATAGTTCTCGCACCTGGGAGAGGAAGATGGGAAGATCAGAAATACAAGCTCACTCTTGGCTACATATTGATTTCATGACCAGTCTGACACACATGAGTCTTGTCTTCTTGAAAGAAAAGACAAAAGAGGAGCTGGTCATGTGGCTCAGTGGTCCTAGGTTCGATCCCCAACCTCAAATAAACCGGGAATGTTGGCCTACACCTGCGATACTAGTGGAGGGGAGTAGCAGAGGGAGTTCAAGATTCTCCTTGGCTACTTGAGGCCTGAGGCCAGCCTGGGCTGCATGAGAATCTGTCTCATAAGCAAAAATAATAAAGAACTCCCGAGTGTCCCCTTCACCATCAGCTGGGCGGCATGTGTATTTGCATCATTGTTAGAAGGGCGCCTGGATGCAGACTGGGATGGTGTGACCATTCCCAGAGATGCTCTGGGGTGGGCCTGGGCTGGGGAGGGCTTCTGTCCTCCATGGGCAGAGGGCCTGGGAAAGGGGAGGGGGAAGGGCATTCTAATGAACAATTAGTGTCTGCTGTGCCTCTAATCATGTGGTTCCGTGTAATTAAGAAGTTAATTAGTGCTGTGTCAATTCAGGCTTAATTAGTCCCCTCTTTGGAGAAACCTACAAGACCCTCACACTCGAAGCTTCTGGAATGAAAAATGTGGGAATAGCACATTGGGTGGAGGAAGGACAACAGGGAATGGAGAGGGAGTGCCCCACGGTCTCTTGTGACCCTCCCAGGCTTGGGATCGGGGACCTGCGCATCCTTCTCACCTCCCCGCAGTGATCTTGGCCACTGGGGTCATCTGAGGCTCTCCCCCGCCCACAGCATACTCTGCCAAGCGCCTGTGGGAAAGTGCCCTTTGGCTACCACACCCCACTCTGGATTCACCATGGAATCCAAGTTCACACCCCATTCTCTAAACTTGCTATAGGGAAACCATTGGGTATTTTCCTGTGATTGGTGAGTAAATAGGTACCCGGAAGAGCTTGAGTAACTCACTTAAGCTCACACATCCAGTTATGTGGGGGGCCTACACTGTGGGACCCCAAGACCTGCCGTGACAATGGGGGAAAAGCTTGGTTCTCACAGGAGCCAGATGCAGCTCCCAGCACTCAGCTCTTGCTGCTTCTCTGTGATGACGGTGAACTTCTCTGTGGTGACAGTGACCTTCTCTGTAATGACACTGACCTTCTCTGTGATGACAGTGATCTCTGTGATGACAGTGATCTTTTCTGTGATGACAGTGACCTTCTCTGTGATGACAGTGACCTTCTCTGTGATGACAGTGATCTCTGTGATGACAGTGACCTTCTCTGTGATGACAGTGACCTTCTCTGTGATGACAGTGATCTTCTCTGTGATGACAGTGACCTCTGTGATGACAGTGATCTTCTCTGTGATGACAGTGATCTCTGTGATGACAGTGACCTTCTCTGTGATGACAGTGTCCTCTGTGATGACAGTGTCCTCTGTGATGACAGTGATCTTCTCTGTGATGACAGTGATCTCTGTGATGACAATGATCTTTTCTGTGATGACAGTGATCTTCTCTGTGATGACAGTGACCTTCTCTGTGATGACAGTGATCTTCTCTGTGATGACAGTGATCTTCTCTGTGATGACAGTGACCTTCTCTGTGATGATAGTGATCTCTGTGATGACAGTGATCTTCTCTGTGATGAAAGTGATCTTCTCTGTGATGACAGTGATTGTTAAGAGAAGCTTTCCTTGAGAGGAGCCTTCCCGCCAGCCTGGTTCCAGAGCCGCTTCAATCCCAAATAAACACACAAGAGGCTATATTCATTATGAAGCTGTTGGCCTTGATTGTCTCTTACTGGCTAGCTCTGCTTTAAGTAATTACCCCATAATTGTTAATCTAAGTATGTCTCTTACCGGAGAATAGTTCTGGGCTCCTACCCCCATGGCGGTTACATGTTGACTCTCCTGTGTTTCTCCTACCCAGAATCCTCCTGGATTCCTAGCCCCACCTATCTAGATTCCTATTGGCCAGACAGTGCTTTATTAGCATAAGACTTCCCCAACATCTCCTCTTTTCTGTTTAAACAAAAAGAAAGGTCTTAACTTTAACACAGTCAAATTGTATATAACAGACCAGTTATCAAGTAAGAACACAGTTACAATATTTTAGCAAGATTTAAAGAAAATATCATCCATACCATCCTTGTGAGTCCAAAGTCCTATATGTAACTTATCTTTTATCATAACTAAGGAAAACTATAATTATAACTATCTGTCTTCAACTCCATCAAAGACCACAGAAGGATAATATATAAACACTAGGATTGACAGAGACATATTGCTATCTGGACAGTCACCCGAAGTTCCTCTGGGCATCCATCTCAGCCCATAGGCCACAGTGTGTCTGGAACACTTCTCAGCAAAGCAGGAAATTTCAAACTGTCCATCTGCATTGGCAGTCTGTTATTCACTTTTCTTTGTCCTGTAGAAAATCTCGTAGACTCTTTCATGAAGCAGGAACCCTGTAAGACTGAGTTCAGTAGTCACTTTCCTGTGGGTCCTGCCTGTCCAGTTTATACAGCAACAGTCAAACAGTCTAGGCAAGAGCAGTTTCTTGCCCAAATGCCTAATCTTGCCATGTTGAAAGCAAACTCCATAACAAGTTTCTTCGATGCCCATCTTCCTCTCAGACGTAATTGGTGCTGCTAGGAGCAGACATTTCTCATTGTCAAGAAAAACCCTAAACCATATTAAATGCCATTTTCTGAAGGTCTTTGAGAGGTTTGAAGACTGTTTATCTATCTCAAATATATTTCTGTATATCTAGAAAACCTAACTTACCTAACTATAAATTCTATTATAAGTAACTATCTATAGTCTGTATTCAATTATGCATTACGTTTTAAAAGATCAGTATAAGCACAATACTTAATCAAGAGGAGAAATATAAACATCACAAAATTGACCTTGAATTTGTATCAATAAATGAAAAACAATACCCATACCATAATTCCCCTTTTTTACCATTAAAAAAGATTGGCTGTGATCACTAGCCAATTATACACAATCCCATTTAAATGAAAACAAAGATTTATAAACAAGATGGGAATTGGGACGTTGCTCATTCCAAACTGCTTCCTGCTGGAAGGGGGCACTGTTTATACCATGGGGATCATGACAAAACCCAGAAGCCTGTATAAGTCCTTATTTTTATGGTCTGTAGAGCTGTATCATCTTAGCTGTCTCAGTCGTTGAAACACCTGGTCCACTGCTTCCGGGGGTCTTGGTTCGTGAAACCACAGAAGCCTGGAAGGAATTCTCAGCTTTTCATTTTCTGTAGAAACATAAATAAAATCTCCTTTTCCGAGTAACATATCCTTATACTTAAATTTTGAAGTCAAGGCATTTTCAAAAGATATAAGTTGAATTAATTTAGCAGCATTTATAATCAAGTGTACTTTAGCAGCTGTTCCTTCCTGAGCAATTATAAAACTGAAAAACACAATAGTGTACAGTATCCAGACTCTCTGTGTATTTTCCATCTTTGTGTGGCTTATTTATTTATCTATTATTATTATTACTCTATTTCTTTCACTTTTGTTTATTTTTCTCTGAGACAGGGTTTCTCTTCGGAAACCTGCCTGCCTCTGCCTCTGGGGCAAGTCCTACCGGTGTGCGCCACCACAGCCGGCTTTTGCATTTATTTACCACTTTGCCGTTTCATTTTCTCTCTCAATCTCACGTATATTTTTAAACACACTGTAAACCTTTAGAGGTTTTGTTCATCCAAGTCTGACTTTACTGTAAATCTTTAT
Source organism: Mesocricetus auratus (assembly GCF_017639785.1). Lineage (NCBI taxonomy): Eukaryota > Metazoa > Chordata > Mammalia > Rodentia > Cricetidae > Mesocricetus > Mesocricetus auratus. The sequence goes on along the minus strand of NW_024429202.1, from coordinate 6,116,513 downwards.
GTTTTTCTGGCCACGTGTCTTATCTGTAAAACCGCGGCTGTTTTAAACTGCCGGTTTTTCCATCAAGATGGCGGGCGTAAGCGTGACTCCAGCTTACCGCCTCAGTCCATGCTGACATCCAGCAAAAGCTGCCACTTCCAGCTGTACGTACACCCCTTTCAATCGTTAGCAGAGTCTCTTGAAACAACCTTGTTGGTTTTCTTTTTCTTTTTCTTTTTCTTTTTCTTTTTATGCCGAGTCAGGAAGACTCCAGTAAGTGAGCCGCCTGAATCTTGGCTTGTCGCTAGCAAAACAGAGCACACCTGAGAAAAATGCTGCTACCAAAAATCTGTGCTTCTCTTCGTTCTTCTGTTTCTAAAATTCCTTTAAAGCTTTTGACATTCTGCGTGGAAATTCATGATCCCACTCCTGATCACCATTATGTTAAGAGAAGCTTTCCTTGAGAGGAGCCTTCCCACCAGCCTGGTTCCAGAGCCGCTTCAATCCCAAATAAACACACAAGAGGCTATATTCATTATGAAGCTGTTGGCCTTGCTTGTCTCTTACTGGCTAGCTCTGCTTTAAGTAATTACCCCATAATTGTTAATCAAAGTATGTCTCTTACCGGAGAATAGTTCTGGGCTCCTACCCCCATGGCGGTTACATGTTGACTCTCCTGTGTTTCTCCTACCCAGAATCCTCCTGGATTCCTAGCCCCACATATCTAGATTCCTATTGGCCAGACAGTGCTTTATTAGCATAAGACTTCCCAAACAAGTGATCTTCTCTGTGATGACGGTGATCTTCTATGTGATGACAGTGACCTTCTCTGTGATGACGGTGATCTTCTCTGTGATGACAGTGACCTTCTCTGTGATGACAGTGATCTCTGTGATGACAGTGCCCTCTGTGATGACAGTGACCTTCTCTGTGATGACAGTGACCTTCTCTGTGAGGACAGTGACCTTCTCTGTGATGACAGTGACCTTCTCTGTGATGACAGTGTCCTCTGTGATGACAGTGATCTTCTCTGTGATGACAGCGATCTTCTCTGTGATGACAGTGATCTCTGTGATGACAGTGATCTTTTCTGTGATGACAGTGATCTTCTCTGTGATGACAGTGACCTTCTCTGTGATGACAGTGACCTTCTCTATGATGATAGTGATCTCTGTGATGACAGTGATCATCTCTGTGATGACAGTGTCCTCTGTGATGACAGTGATCTTCCCTGTGATGACAGTGATCTTCTCTGTGATGAAAGTGATCTTCTCTGTGATGACAGTGATCTTCTCTGTGATGAAAGTGATCTCTGTGATGACAGTGACCTTCTCTGTGAGGACAGTGACCTTCTCTGTGATGACAGTGACCTTCTCTGTGATGACAGTGTCCTCTGTGATGACAGTGATCTTCCCTGTGATGACAGTGATCTTCTCTGTGATGACAGTGACCTTCTCTGTGATGACGGTGATCTTCTCTGTGATGACAGTGATCTCTGTGATGACAGTGATCTTCTCTGTGATGACAGTGATTTCTGTGATGACAGTGACTTCTGTGATGACAGTGATCTTCTCTGTGATGACAGTGACCTTCTCTGTGATGACAGTGATCTTCTCTGTGATGACAGTGATCTTCTCTGTGATGACAGTTATCTTCTCTGTGATGACAGTGATCTTCTCTGAGATGACAGTGACCTTCTCTGTGATGACAGCGATTTTCTCTGTGATGACAGTGATCTTTTCTGTGATGACAGTGATCTTTTCTGTGATGACAGTGACCTTCTCTGTGATGACAGTGACCTTCTCTGTGATGACAGTGATCTCAGTGATAACAGTGACCTTCTCTGTGATGACAGTGATCTTCTCTGTGATGACAGTGATCTCTGTGATGACAGTGACCTCTGTGATGACAGTGATCTTCTCTGTGATGACAGTGATCTTCTCTGTGATGACAGTGATCTCTGTGATGACAGTGATCTTCTCTGTGATGACAGTGATCTTCTCTGTGATGAAAGAGATCTTCTCTGTGATGACAGTGACCTCTGTGATGACAGTGACCTCTGTGATGACAGTGATCTTCTCTGTGATGACAGTGATCTTCTCTGTGATGACAGTGATCTCTGAGATGACAATGACCTTCTCTGTGATGAAAGTGATCTTCTTTGTGATGACAGTGATCTTCTCTGTGATGACAGTGATCTTCTATGTGATTTCAGTGACCTTCTCTGTGATGACGGTGATCTTCTCTGTGATGACAGTGACCTTCTCTGTGATGACAGTGTCCTCTGTGATGACAGTGATCTTCTCTGTGATGACAGTGACCTTCTCTGTGATGACAGTGACCTTCTCTATGATGATAGTGATCTCTGTGATGACAGTGATCATCTCTGTGATGACAGTGTCCTCTGTGATGACAGTGATCTTCTCTGTGATGACAGTGATCTTCTCTGTGATGAAAGTGATCTTTTCTGTGATGACAGTGATCTTCTCTGTGATGACAGTGATCTTCTCTGTGATGAAAGTGATCTTTTCTGTGATGACAGTGATCTTCTCTGTGATGACAGTGATCTTCTCTGTGATGACAGTGACCTTCTCTGTGATGACAGTGATCTCTGTGATGACAGTGATCTTCTCTGTGATGACAGTGATCTCTGTGATGACAGTGACTTCTGTGATGACAGTGATCTTCTCTGTGATGACAGTGACCTTCTCTGTGCTGACAGTGATCTTCTCTGTGATGACAGTGATCTTCTCTGTGATGAAAGTGATCTTCTCTGTGATGACAGTGATCTTCTCTGAGATGACAGTGACCTTCTCTGTGAGGACACTGACCTCTGTGATGACAGTGATCTCTGTGATGACAGTGATATTTTCTGTGATGACAGTAATCTTCTCTGTGATGACAGTGACCTTCTCTGTGATGACAGTGATATCTGTGATGACAGTGACCTTCTCTGTGATGACAGTGACCTTCTCTGTGATGAAAGTGATCTTTTCTGTGATGACAGTGATCTTCTCTGTGATGACAGTGATCTTCTCTGTGATGACAGTGACCTTCTCTGTGATGACAGTGATCTCTGTGATGACAGTGATCTTCTCTGTGATGACAGTGATCTCTGTGATGACAGTGACTTCTGTGATGACAGTGATCTTCTCTGGGATGACAGAGATCATCTGTGTGATGACAGAGATCATCTGTGTGATGACAGTGATCTCTGTGATGACAGTGATCTTCTCTGTGATGACAGTGATCTTCTCTGTGATGACAGTGATCTTCTCTGTGATGACAGTGATCTCTGTGATGACAGTGATCTTCTCTGTGATGACAGTGATCTTCTCTGTGATGAAAGAGATCTTCTCTGTGATGACAGTGACCTCTGTGATGACAGTGACCTCTGTGATGACAGTGATCTTCTCTGTGATGACAGTGATCTTCTCTGTGATGACAGTGATCTCTGAGATGACAATGACCTTCTCTGTGATGAAAGTGATCTTCTTTGTGATGACAGTGATCTTCTCTGTGATGACAGTGATCTCTGTGATGACAGTGATCTTCTCTGGGATGACAGAGATCATCTGTGTGATGACAGAGATCATCTGTGTGATGACAGTGATCTCTGTGATGACAGTGATCTTCTCTGTGATGACAGTGATCTTCTCTGTGATGACAGTGATCTTCTCTGTGATGACAGTGACCTTCTCTGTGATGACAGTGTCCTCTGTGATGACAGTGATCTTCCCTGTGATGACAGTGATCTTCTCTGTGATGACAGTGATTTCTGTGATGACAGTGACTTCTGTGATGACAGTGATCTTCTCTGTGGTGACAGTGATCTTCTCTGTGATGAAAGTGATCTCTGTGATGACAGTGACCTTCTCTGTGAGGACAGTGACCTTCTCTGTGATGACAGTGACCTTCTCTGTGATGACAGTGTCCTCTGTGATGACAGTGATCTTCCCTGTGATGACAGTGATCTTCTCTGTGATGACAGTGACCTTCTCTGTGATGACAGTGATCTTCTCTGTGATGACAGTGATCTCTGTGATGACAGTGATCTTCTCTGTGATGACAGTGATTTCTGTGATGACAGTGACTTCTGTGATGACAGTGATCTTCTCTGTGATGACAGTGACCTTCTCTGTGATGACAGTGATCTTCTCTGTGATGACAGTGATCTTCTCTGTGATGACAGTGACGTTCTCTGTGATGACAGTGTCCTCTGTGATGACAGTGCCCTCTGTGATGACAGTGATCTTCTCTGTGATGACAGTGATCTTCTCTGTGATAACAGTGATCCTTGTGATGACAGTGACTGTCTCTGTGATGCCAGTGTCCTCTGTGATGCCAGTGTCCTCTGTGATGCCAGTGATCTTCTCTGTGATGCCAGTGATCTTCTCTGTGATGACAGTGACCTTTTCTGTGATGACAGTGATCTTCTCTGTGATGACAGTGATCTTCTCTGTGATGACAGTGATCTTCTCTGTAATGACAGTGACCTCTGTGATGACAGTGATCTTCTCGGTGATGACAGTGACCTTCTCTGTGATGCCAGTGATCTTCTCTGTGATGACTGTGATCTCTGTGATGACAGTGATCTTCTCTGTGATGACAGTGTTTTTCTCTGTGATGACAGTGACCTTCTCTGTGTTGACAGCGTCCTTCTCTGTGATGATGGTGCCCCTTTTCTCATTCACCTCTCTCAGATAATTGTCCTCATTCAGAGTCTGTAGCCACTTGTGGAGAGCAGCCCACTCTCCTGACCAGTCTCTAATGGGGCTGGGTTACTTTGGTGTGTGCCTTTACCTGAGATGGAAGATGCATACTGGGCAACATTTCTGCTCGGCTATTAGCTGCTGGCATTCTAAGGTATCTGCAGAATGCAAGAACAGACACCCTGTGGGCATCCAGAGCCCTGGCAAGATGGCCCTGTGCAGTGACTGCTCTTCTAGAGGACCTGGGTTTCATTTCCAGCACTCACATGGCAATTCACAATTAGCTACAACTCCAGTTTCAGAAGGGTGTGTGTTTGTGTGTGTGTGTGTGTGTGTGAGAGAGAGAGAGAGAGAGAGAGAGAGAGAAAGAGAGAGAGAGAGGGAGGGAGGGAGAGGGAGAGAGACAGGGACACAGAGAGAGAGAGACAGACAGACAGACAGACACAGAGAGAGAGAGGTACCAGGCATGAACAATGTGATATATAGATGCACATGTGTGTGTGTGTGTGTGTGTATAAGAAAAAATTTAAAGTGATCACCTTGGGTGCTGGGTGAAAAGAAAATAACAGATAAAATTAATTTGTAGCTCTGTTTTAAGACAGGATCTCATATTTTCTAGGCTAATGCCAAACTGTATTCTCAGCTTTCTCTTTGCTAGTGTGTGTGTGTGTGTGTGTGCGCGCACGCGCGCACGTGCGCCTGTATGTGTGTGTATGTGTGTGTGTGTGCGCACACACGTAAGCACGATCGTACGCATGCACACAAGTGTTTGTGTGGGGTGTGGGCATGTGTTCATGCACATGCGTAGATTACACGTGTGCATGTGTGGAGACCTGAAGTTGGAGGCAGGTGTCTTATTGCTCCTCCCCCTCCTGATATCTCTCAGTTGAAGCCGGAGCACAAGATCTGCTAGGTGTCCTGAGGGCTCCCTCGGCCTCTCTGGCACAGTTATCAAGCTTCTGTGTCCACTCGTGGGTTCCAAAGTCTGGTCTGGAGGCTTGTTTGACAAGCCTTTACCCAGTGAGTCGTCTCCTCAGCCTCACCTCTAAGTGCTGGCGTCACAGGCTTGGGCCACAACACCTGCAGGATGTGGTGCTGGGATGTAAGGGAGACTCGTACATGCTGGGCAAAGGTTTTCCAACTGTGCAACATCCCAGCCCTGCCCTAAGACAGGGTCTCTCTGTGTAGTCCTGGCTGCCTTGGAGCCCACTCTGTAGACCAGGCGGGTCTTGAGCTCACGAAGTTCTGCTTGCCTCTGCCTCCCTAGTGCTGCGATTAAAGGCGTGTGCCACCACTGCCAGGTTTAATGAGCTTCTTATCAGGACATCCAGCATACCTTCCCCTGTTACTGAACCCGGACCCAGTGGTTGGCACAGAGCTCGCCTGCTTGTCCTCTTGGCAGGAGGCGGAGCAGCTTGTGCCATGCTGGATGGTGAGGCCCAGCTTGTACAAAGAAGGCACTTAGGAGGCAGGTGTCACACTCGGGGGCTTTTCCTTTCCTTGATCCATCTCCAGGCAGCAGTAGAACATTTTATCTCACCTATAACCACCAGCAATCACAGCCATCAACTCCCTCCCCACACACCCCTGGGCAGCTGCTGTCTGCAGCCCGTGTCTCAGGTGTGATCTGTGTAATTCACAGGACTCTGGTCTTCCCTGCCCAAGCGCTTCCTGCTCTTCCAGCCTCTCTACTCCGTGACGGATTGCTGGTCAACCAGAGTTTGAAGCCCATTGAGGATGGTGTCTGCTGGATGTGACAAAGACAGAGCATGGCTTCATAGGCTCCCAGGCCCCCTTGTCTTCTCTGTCTGCTAGGAGCCCATTGGGTCACCGAGGCCCTGGAGGCCCGGCCCTGCAGCCCTCAGTTCTTAGTGTGGCTGGGAGTGACGCTTTCCTTAGCTAGCTGACCGCCCTGTGCGCAGCAGGTGAAGCCCACACATCCAAGTGTGGCACGTGGGTGTGTGTGTGGGGGAAACCTGCTTTTCAGCCTCCCAGAGCCGCCAGCCTCAGTGCTGACTGCTTCTCCATGCACCCCCAATGGTTTAGCCCACCCTGTCCTTGTCTCTGCCCCCCACCTCATCTTCTGTAGCTCAGTTTGACCTTAAATTCTATAAGAAGAGGATGTCCTTGTGCTCCCGATCCTCCTGATTCCGTCCCGAGTGCGGGAACTGCAGATGTGCACAACACCTCTGTTTCTGAAGCGCTGGGGGTTGAACCCGCAGCTTCCTGAACGCTGGACAAACACTCCGCCAGCTGAGCTGCATCCCCAGCCCTGTGGCTTTTCCTTAACTCCAAATTTCCCGAGCCAAAGTCAGCGATCTCAGGTCTGGTCGGCCTTGTAGCTCAGCAATCACTTCTAAGCGATTTCTGGACACAGGCCTGGGCGTCTGCCCAGAGCTGCAGACGTGAATGTCAAAACCTCGTCCAGTGCCGTTTCCTAAATGGCCCCAGAGTAAACAGCCGAGTGCAAGGGTCTTCTGGGAACAGAGGCCACTTCCGAGGGCGGGGTCACGTGATCCTGACCACCAAGGGCCTCTGCCAGCCTCCCTTCCCCCAGGCTCACAGCAGGACAGTCCACTAAGGGAGGGGAATCAGATTTGGCTTGAGGGGGGGAGGAGATGAAGTGGAGAACAGATATAATTTTTCCCGTTTGACAACTTTTTCTAATTAGGGACCAATTATATCTGGTACCTGACTGGGGTCCTGGTAGATTCTTTAGTTCGCTAGGTAATTACTGGCCAGTGATCCCGGCAGGGGGGAAGTGGGTGAAGGGTGTGTTGCCACAGCATTTTGGGTTGTCCTTCCTGTGGTGGGGAGGGGGTGGGGTGGCTCTGCCCAAGACTGGGTGGAGGCGGGAGGGGTGGATGATGATTTTGTTCGAAGAGCAGGCAGGCACTCCAGTAATGCCTTTCTCCCTGTCCCTGAGCCCCAAGTCCCGATCCAGGAGCCTGCCATTTCTCTGTAGCCATCAACCAACACCACAAGGGGACAGGGACATCTGGGGCTGTGCCTCTGTAGTGCCCACAAGCCCACTCAGCTTTCAGTAACAGAGTCACTTCCAATTTGGGAACTGCTCTAGGAAGTGCACTTGCACACACACACACTCTCGTGTGTGCACAGTGGAGATAAGGGCATCGTTTGCCATACTCTATAGGTCAGGGAACTGAGATGCCAAGTGATGTGATGTACAAATCCACCTTACTACAGTTGCCGAGATTGTGAATGAAGGGACTGCAGAGATGGGTGTGGTTGAGAGTGCTTGGTGCTTTTGCAGAGTACCAGGGTTCAGTTCCCAGCACCCACAACTATCTGAAACTCAAGTTCTGCCCTCTGCTGACTTCTTTGGGTACTGCAGCCTGTGATGCGGACATACATGTGCAGACAAAACACACACAGAATAAAAATAATTTAAAAAATGTTCTTGAAGACTTTAAGAAAGACACACACACACACACACACACATATTGGTTTTTCGAGACAGGGTTTCTCTGTATTGTTTTGAAGGCTGTCCTGGAACTCTCTCTGTAGACCACGCTAGCTTCGAACTCACAGAGATCCACCTGCCTCTGCCTCCCGAGTGCTGGGATTAAAGGTGTGCACCACCAATGCCTGGCAAAAGATCTATTTATTTTTATTTCCTGTGTGTCTCCTGTTTCCTGTTTTGTGGAGAGTTAAGTGGCCAATGTAAATTCCCATCCGGAGAAGCCTGCTGCCATGCCCTTTGGCCATGATGGCCCTTATCCCTCAAACTGTGAGCCAAAATGACCCTTCTTCCCTTAAGTTCATCTTGTCAGGTATGTGGTACCAGCAACAAGAAAAAACGGTTAATACATTTATGTATTTAGTGGACCAATATCATGTATGTGATTTGTGACTATTTTATATAAGCTTGTGCTCCCCATTGGAACCCAGGTCCTCATCCCTGATAGGCAACGGCTCCACCACCTCAGTCTTTGGGGATTTTTGGAGAAATGCCAAGCTGGGTTTTGCTGGCTAGCCAATAGAATTTACTTGATGAGCTCCAAGCCAGTGAGAGACACTGTCTCAATAAACAGCATGAGGGGTGGCGTTGGGGATTTAATTCAATGGGAGAGACCTGCGCAGCAAGCGGAAGGTTCCAGGTTCAGTTCTCAGGTCTGAGAAAAGATAAAGAAACAGCACTATCAAGGTGGGTGGTGGCTGAAGCTGTCTTTTACCTCCATGTGCCCTGGAGCGAGTGCATACGTACACACACGCACACACACACACACTCACAACCACACATCTGAAAGTTCAGAGGTAGCGTCGTTTCAGGGCAGATATGACATTGAGAGACATTCACTGCTCCTGAGACAGGGTCTGGTTATATACCCTGTTCAAAGCCAATGAGTGTAACAGGCTGACCTTCAAATTCTCCATGATCTCGCTGCCTCTGTGGTCTCCCAAGAGCTGGGGTTGCAGGGTGCCCACCACATTCAGCTGCAGATGTGCCTTCTTTCCCCTCTGGCCTCTTCAGGAGTTGCCTCAGCTTCCTAGACAGGGCTCTTTCATGGGCCAGAGAGCTTGCCTAGTGTGTGCAAGGCCCTGGGTTTGATGACCTGAACAAAGCAAAGGTACAGGTCATTTGCAGAAATGGGAATGTCCCTGTTGCATGCCATGGAGCCTCTACAGATCGCCCTCATGCTGCGTTGGCCAGGACGGTGTCATATACCCCTTCCTAAACCAGCCACCAGCAAGGGCCAGAAGAGCAGCATGGCTGGCTTAGGTCAATCATGGTTCCTGCCTAGAGCTGGGGCCTGCTCTCTCTGCAGCTCATAGTTGGCTGGCAGAGTCAAACAGAAGTCTATTCATAAAACAAAATGTGCGGGGCTGAAAATGGCTCATCAGTTAAGAGCACTTTTTGCTGTCGTGGGGACCTGGGTTCAGTTCCCAGCACCCTCTTCTGGTCTCTTGAGGCCATGAAGCAGGCATATGATTATCAAACACACATTCAGGCAAAATACCCGCATACATTAAAACACACACAAACCCCACACTCACACACACATGTACATACATGCATACACTCACACACACATGCAGGCACATACACATACCCCAGTGACACACATACACACACACACACACACACACACGCACGCACGCACGCACGCACGCACGCACACACACACAGAATGAACAGGCCTGATGCAGCATTCTCCATTTCTTTTTCGTTCTGCTCTCTCCCGGCTCCCCCCTCTTCATCCCTTTCTCCTCTTCCTTCTCCCTTCACTCTCCCCACCTCCTCCTGTCCCCCCTCTTCTTCCCGCTTCCTCTGTCCTAGGGATTGAACTTGAGGCCCATGCACACTAGGCAAGCATTCTACCCCCGAGCCACACTCCCAGCTCATTTTTTCCATTATGGAAATTTTGGCGGAGCACACGGCCACCCAGAAGGAAGATTAGGCTCCCAGCCTCTGGTGCAGCTGACTGTGACTGGTGGCAATGCTCCGGCCAATGGGAAGCTGCAGATGTTCCAGTAGCTCAAGAATCTTCTTGAAGGGAACTTTGGCACAAGTCTTGGCTCTCATTTCCGTCTTCTCTCCATTTGCTGTCTGGAATGTCGGTGTCACTGTACTGGACCACGAGAACAAGAATCGTGGCAGGGAATGAGTTGGAAGGAGCCTCAGGAACAGAGTCTACTCTAACATGGGGGAATGAACCAGAGAGACACTGTCTCCATGAACACAGCATCATCTGTTACATCAGTACCCAGGGGCTTGGACTCCCAGTACAGGGAACACTCTGCTCTCTATGAAGCAATGTAACTGAGTGACGTACGCTCAGGAGATCTGGGGACCAGGCTCACAGGGGTACCCCTTTGAAGATGTTATTTAGAAAGGGTTGCTCAACTTGGTGGTACTGGCCAGTGGTACCAGCTACTTGACAGGCTGATACAAGAGGCTAGCCTAGACAATTTAAAGAGCTCTGCCTCAAAATAAAAGGCGTGTAAAGGGCTGGGGACATGGCTTGGTGGCAGAGCATTTGCCTAGCATGTGACACCCTGAGTTTGATAAAGAGGCAAAAGAAAAGGTTACCTGGCTCGGCTGGTTGATTTCCTCATCAGTAAAAAGGGACAATAATTTCCGTGGTGCTGAGTACTGATGCACGTAACACCTTCCAGGGACTCATACACCGGCAAATGTGTGGAGATGAAGTCGGCTGTATAGTCTGACCGCGATTAAATATGGCGGCTTCTAAGATGACCCCGCTGATTCTAGCTTTCCAGGTTCAGCTATGCACATGCTCTTGATGTCTTCCAACTTGGGTAGGGCTGACTCAGACACCCGGATCCTTTGGGATCCCGTTTGGTCGAAATGGATCATTTGCTTTGGAGGAAGTTGGCTACACTGAGTGAGACCACTGCACCATCACTGTGGCATGCCATGTGTGGTGGCACACTCCTTTAATCCCAGCACTCAGGGGAGGCAGAGACAGGTGGATACCTGAGTTGGAGGCCAATCTGGCTTACGAAGTGAGTTCCAGGACACCCAGGGGTACACAGAAAAACCTTGTCTCAAAACCAAGCAACAACAACAACAAACAAAAAATAAAAACCAAACCAACAAAAACAAAAAACCCACCACCACCAACAACAACAACAAAAAAAATCCCTGCAGCAAGGCGGCCCAAGGGTCTGAGGCCTCTTGCTGCTCGTCAGCACAGATTTCTGTCCATAGGAGTCGACCACCCAAGCAGGTCCTCAGTCCCATGAGATGACAGAGACCACAGTTCTAATTGACATCACCACTGCCACCACCGCCACCATCACCAAGTGTCGGGTGAATGAGAATGGCTCCCATAGGCTCATACACTTGGTTCCCCAGTTAGTGAAACTGTTTGGGAAGGATTAGGAGGTGTGGCCTTGTGTCACTGGGGGTGGACTTCGAAGTTTCAAAAGCCCAAGCTATTCCCAGTTAGCTCTCTCTGCCTCGTGATTAGGTCAAGATGTAAGCTCCCTGATACTGCTCCAGCACCACGCCTGCCTATCTCCTGCCATGCTGTCCACCATGATGGTCATGGACTACCCTTCTGGAGCCTCGAGCTCCAAACTAAATGCTTTCTTTTATAAGTTGCCTTATAGCAATACATAAGTAACTAATCATCATCATTTGAGATAGGATCACAGATACTATCTGTGCTGGTCTGGAACTTACTTTGTAGCCCAGGATGACCTTGAACTTCTGATCCTCCTGCCTCTACCTTCCAAGTGGGGATATGATAGTGTATGACACTATGTACAGTTTAGTCAGTCCTGTGGATCAAACCAATGACTGCATGAATGCTAGGCAAATGTTCCAGCAACCCCTGGTTGCCATCCTGAGAGACCCCGAGCCACACTCGCCTGTAGCACCGACCACGCCCGTTTGGTGCGGGCAGGGTGGATATCTCACTACTTCTGTGTTTGTGAGATTTCTCCTTGTTGCTTCAGGCAGTTGGGATCCTGCCTCCTCCCTGCTGGATAGAGTTCAACACACTGGTCTGTATGTCTGCTCAGTCAGCATCAGACAGTCAGGTTTTCCATCTGGGGTCTTTGGTGAACAGTGTGACTTTTGGTTTGTGTGAGTCCGAGGTGTTTTATACACAGCTAGCAGGTATAGAAACACCTATGTGCACTTGGTAGCGTTTGCCTAAGTAGATGCCCCAATTACAGTTGCAAGGCCAACGTATGAGGGGTAGGAGGACTTAGGTGTGCGCCACCCTCAAGAGGTGAGAAGTTGCCTCAAGTCAAAGACTTGGCAGTTGGCTCTGAGTGGAGGACGCTAGAATTCCCCACGCTGAGAGTGGGCACACGACAGAAGCCAGACCATCTCAAGAGTCACCTCTGTCCTTCTAGTCAAGGAGCCGGTGCAGACTAAACCACGCTGCCAGGTGATGATGGCACACACCTTTTGTCTTTTAATTCTTTTTTTTTTTTTTTATTAGAGACAAGCTTGTTTTACATGTCAATCCCAGTTCCCTCTCCCTCCCCTCCTCCCCTGCCCCCTACCGACTTCCTAGCCTATCCCCTTTCTGCTCCCCAGGGAGGGTGAGGCCTTCCATGGGGGAATCTTCAAAGTCTGTCATGTCATTTGGAACAGGGCCTAGACCCGGGACCATGTGTCTCGGCTGAGAGAGTGACCCTCTATGTGGAGTGGGCTCCCAAAGTCCATTTGTGTACTAGGGATAAATGCTGATCCACTACCAGAGGCCCCATAGACTACCCAGACCTCCAAACTGACATCCACGTTCAGGAGGTCTGGAACAGGTCTATGCTGGTTTCCCAGCTATCAGACTGGGGTCCATGAGCTCCCTTTGTTCAGGTCAGCTGTGTCTGTGGGTTTCTCCAGTCTGGTCTTGACCCTTTTGCTCATCAGGCCTCCCTCTCTGCAACTGGATTCCCGGAGTTCAGCTCAGTGTTTAGCTGTGGGTGTGGATGGTATACACCTTTAATCTCTTTAATCTCAGCACTGAGGAGGCAGAGGCAGGTAGATCTTTATGGGTTCAAGGCCAGCTGAGTCTATAGAGCAAGTTCCAGGACAGCCAGGACTGCACAGAAAAACCCTGTCTTGAAAAACAACAACAGCAAATTTCAGAAAAACAAAACAAACAAATGAACAAAAAACTCCATGTTTCTGCTGTTTGCCAAATATCATTTACAGAAGGCTTTGGGCCCTTTGGACTTGAACTTTCCCCCTGCGATCCTTAGCTTCTAGCCTGGGCTGTCCTAGAGGGGCTGGTAGAGGCTTGGGGTGAGAGGGAAGGCAGAGGAGGCCAGAGGCTTCAACTCCACAGGTTGGCTGAGGACCTGGAGCTCAGTACCACTGGTCCTAGAAGACAAAGGGACATGGGGGCAGCTAGTATCTGGGGTCCCAAGGACAAGGATGAAGAGGACAAGAAGGCAAATTCCCCATCAATCTGACCAAGGAGCACATTATTATTGTTATTATGAAGTATCCCAAGGCTGGTGCTCACACTGGGCTGGCCAAGGGAGGGGAGGCCCTAATGGTCCCATAAATCCAGGCCATAAAGAGTAATGGGGGGAGACAAATGAGATAATTAGAAATAAATCTCACCGAGGTCTCTATTCATCAGCGTCTCTGGAACTGGCCAATCTTCCGAGCCATTAGCCAGGGCCGCTAATTAATGCTAAGTCGCCCAGTTCTGTGGAAGCTCCATGTTTGGGAGGGACCCAGGCTGAGGAGCACCACTGTGCCCACAGCCCACAGTGGGTGACCTTGGGAGGAGCCGAGGGCCGGGTCCCCACAGCACTCTCCTCTCCTGGGTCCAGGATCTTACTTGGCCGCTTCCGACTCTCCTTTCTTTCTAAGTCGCATTTTGTTTGTTTGTGTTGTGTGTGTTTTCCCCTGCTAAGCCATCCAGCACCCTTTCTTCAGCTCACCCCACACCTCCATCTCCTCTATGTGCTGGCCTCTATTCTTTCTCGTCAGATGGCCATGTCCCTGCGGCTGAGCCACGGGGGGTCTCCGCTAGAAGGCATCGTGGGGACATTCTGTCTTTCCCGTCACCTGGTCAACACCAGGACAAGGGCCCATCACTACCCATGCCCCAGAGCAGTCTGGGATCAGGGGAGCTGCCCTTGGGGTGTTAGTTCCTAGGACCCTAGTCACCCTCTCTCTCAGAGAGCTGGAGCCTCTCCTGTCTGACTGCCCCTTGCTCTAACCTCTGCCTGCTGGGGCCTGAGAGGGACCCTCTGTCTCCTCCAAGCATCAGGTGCTGCAGACATGCAACCCTCCTGAGCTGTTTTACTGTTGGAGATCTTGAGGCCAGCGACCTCGAGATCTCCTGCACCCCCGGGGTAGTCTAACCTGATAGGGGCCCCCATTCTTTTTATTTCCCAGCCTGCTTCCCCCCCCCCACCCCAAAGTACCTCTTCTCTATTCTACATGGCTCTGGAGGGATGGCCATGTGGTACACCTTCTCCAGGTTACCCAAGTGTCACATGACTTGGTCTAGCCAATCACAGCCCTCCACTCCCGGTACAGCAATAGGTCTGTAGCTTAAACTGAGTGAATCTGTCTTTCGCTTGCTTTTAATCTAGGGCTTCTCAGAGGAGTGAACTAAGACTGTGGTGGGCAGCTGGTGTGTGAACAGCCCCAGACACACACCCAGCCTGCCCCTCTGCCGTGACGAGGATGCTGTCCCCTTAAAAGCAGGTTTAGAGGTGGTGGCGGGGCTGGGAAAGGGTGACAGCCACTGAGGTCTCCTGGCATGGGTGTCACCCCAGATTGTGACCTTCCTCTCCCTAGGAAAGTCAGAGCTCAGAAAAGCGACAAGCCCTGTCATGGCATCCTCTCTGTCCCCAGAACTCCTGTCTGTGGCTATGCTATGCTATGCTACTTTCCGAGCCACAGTGGAGTCCCTGCCCCCCCCCCCATCAATAGGGGTTTGCAGCAGCCCTGAGGGCCTCAGGGACCACACCACGCCCACTATTGGTTGGTGGAGACACAGCTGGCTGCAAACAGGAGGGGCTGCTCAAGCGGGGCCCCCAGCAGCTCCAGAGTCGGGGGTGGTGCTCCTCTGACACTCTACCTGGCCAACTTTGGGTCCAAGAACAGAAAGTGCCCATCATTGTGAGGGAGGCTGAGGGCGAGGGTGAGCATCCCGCCTCTGTGATGCGCAGCAGAGCCAGCTGAGAACAGTCACCCAGCACGGTCCCGCTGTAAGCGAGGGTGATGCCATCAGAGGATTGTGGGGGACAAGGGGAGCCAGCTAGGGCTTTCCTGGGAGGCTGGCTGGTGCAAGCGGGTAGAGGACAGCTCTAGATGAGTGTCCTCAGCTTCTGGGCAGAGAGGAGACACCCGGGAAAGGTGGGGGGGCAGGACCAGCAATGCAGGGTGCACTTTGACCTCCGTGGAGGAGTCTCAGTTCTGGAATGTAGAATGGGGGATGCCATGTGACTATCTGGAGTGTGTGTGTGTGTGTGTGTGTGTGTGTGTGTGCTGGGCCTGCCTAAACCCTTCCTGTGTCTTGCCCCCACCCTGCTCAGCCCCCGGGATTCAGCCACTATCCTAAAGAAAACAGCCTGGAGCCCACAACAGGAAACCAGTGTTTGGACTGCAGGGGCGCCCCTTCCTGCCTCTGCCAGCGTCTGTGCAAGGGAGGCCAGGAGGGGCTTCCTGCCCACCTGGGCTGATGCTGAGTGGGTCGGAGCCCTCATATTTACCCTCCACCTTGTGACCACCTCTCAGCCCCCAGGATGAGGGAGATCTGAGGCTGCCAGGGGCTAAACAGAAGCCACCCCAGTCTCCTCTGGTGAAGAGAGCTGAGGGCGGCGGGAGCCGGGACAGCCTGAGGCCATGTGTGCGGAGACTGTGTGACGTTCATGGAGGCCCACTGGGGGCCTGCCATAAGCACCGTGTGACCAGGATGCCACTCTCAGATTCTGTCTGAGACATGCTGTCTTGTGACTGTCTCAGCCTCCCGAGTGTGGGATTACAGGCATGCACCGTTGCACCCACCTTTCATTTTCTGGAACGTTCTTCAGAGACAGCGTATTTATGTAAATGGGTGTGTTCATGACTGCTGAGAATGGATGAGAATAAAGCCAAGTCACCCATCCACTGACACTCGGTGGCTCTGCTCAAATTACCATCACGATTATTGTCGAAAACAACAACAAAAGAAGCTACAAGAGGTGGTGAGCACCTTCAACCCCAGAGCTGGGGAGGCAGAGGCAGGCAGATCAGTGAGTTCGAGGTCAGCCTGGTCTACAGAGTGAGCTCCAGGACAGCCAGGCTACCTAGAAAGAACTTCTCTCAAAACACACAAACAGGGCCGGGGGTGGGGGGGTGGCATACACCTTTAATCCCAGCACTCAGGAGGCAGAGGCAGGTGGATCTCTGTGAGTTCGAGGCCAGGCTGGACTGACAGCCTCCAAAACAATACAGAGAAACCCTGTCTCGTAAAACCAAAAACAACAACAACAACAAAACCACAAACAAAAAGAGCGTATAAAATGTACATTGAACTCTTGAACCTTGGACATGCGCAGTAAGTAAATAAAAACTGTGAACAAATGAATATAGACACGTTAATGAACACTAGGGGGGGCTGTGTGCTTTCTTTAATGAACACTAGGGGGCCTGTGTGCTTTCTCCTGGCTTGACTGTGACTCCAGGCAGGTTTGTCTTCTCCTACGTTTCCATCGCGGTATTAGAATCCGCTAATGCAGGCAGAGTAAGGACCACAGCATGGGCCTGTGAGGCAGAAGTCCCTTTAGGGCTTGTCACAGCCAGCTGCTACTGCAGGGAAGCCCACTGCTCCATAATATTCCCAAGGGAGTTTGGTTTGCCTACAGCCCATCTGAGTGTCCTTCCCAGCAGAACCTCTGGCCCGCTCCAGCCATCGGATGGGAGCAGCGACCGCTCATACCTTTGTGTGCCTGCATCTCAGGTCCTCTCTAGCCAAGTCTCTTCCTGGGACCCTAAGTCCCCACCATGTGACCTACCCTGATCTCTTAGGTACCCCAGTGCAGATCAGTGATGCCCATGCTGGCCACATCCTACGTTTTTGCCAGAATGGGTCACAGGACCTCTGAGGCTCCTGTGGTCCTGACAAGGCTTCCTTCTCCTCCAGCCTCTGACAACTGGGGAACAGAACTTGAGCCAGGGAATGTGACCTTTGCTCAGGTCACATCTGCCCTCAACTCCCAGGATCCCAGGCACAAGTCAGGGCATGCAGGCCTGGGGTAACCCCTTCCTAGGCTGACACAGGGCCAGCCTGAGCCTTGGAGCCACTCCATCAGGAAGCTTGGAGAAGCTACAGTCAGCAGGATTAATTAATCAAAGCCTGAACACATCTGTTGTTAATTACACTGTGCCAAGGTTAACTCTTCCTTTGCCGAATCCCGCTGTCAGTTGGCAGGCATCGGGAACAGCAGTGAGGACTGGACCTATCCTTTTCCCTTCACGGGAAGCGAAATCATGAGCCGGAGAGAAGGGCAGCGAGAGAGAGGGAGGGAGGGAGGGAAGGAGGGAGGGAGGGAGGGAAGGAGGGAGGGAGGGAGGGAGGGAGGGAGAGAGGGAGGGAGGGAGGGGGAGAGAGAGAGAGAGGCAGAGAGAGAGAGAGAAAGAGAGGGAGGGGGAGAGAGAGAGAGAGAGGCAGAGAGAGAGAGAGAGAGAGAGGTGCAGGCCTGCCCACAGGCTGTGTGCCACAGGACAACCTCAGGGTCAGCCCTCGCCTTCCATCTTGCTTGAAATAGTTTCTTGTGTGATAGCTGGCCTTCAGGCTTCCAGAGGTTCTCCTGTCTGCCTTCCATCTTGCTATAGGAGGGCTGGAATGGCAGACACAGGCTTCCACCCATCTTTTAAGTGGATTCTGGGGATCCAAACCCAGTCCCTCATGCTTGTGTGGCAAGTGTTTTACCTCTAGCCCATCCGAGGCCCCATACAAGGTGCAGTGGGGGGGGGTTTGCTTTTGAGCATTTATGTCCCCACACTTTGTCACGAGTCCTGAGGAGAGTGGAGACGGAACAAATCTCTTTATTTACAGAAATGAATAAAACAGACCCTCCCTCTACCACCCCCTTCCAGTCTTTTCCTTACAGCCTCCCCTCCCACCAACCCCGCCGTAAGCCCCATCCTCTTGGTCACTATATGGGTTAGGCCCCTCCAAGAGCCGAGTAAATGAGCTGGGGAGGCGGGTGGGGCCTGACAATGGGCAGGGCAGGTGTCTTTTCACATTTTTTGTCCTCCAAGCTGGGGCAGCACAGGGAGGCGGGCACTTGGAGCAGAGAGGTAGAGAAGGACATGGGCCTCCCGGCCTGACCCCTCCCCTGCCTTTCACAGTGTTCTGAGCCCTGGCGCTAACTGGCTCTGTCCCGCCAGGCTCTAGACGCCATGTTCTAGATCAAGGAGAGCAGGCTTGTCTGGAAAGGACCTGTCCTGTGGCTGAGGGGACTCCTCTGGCCATCCCACCTTCTCACATCTGGGTTGGGATTCTCAGTGGGCCCCGGGGACGGGGGAGGTGTCAAGCTTTGTGTGACCACTCTGGGGCCACCGTGGCGTCAGGAGGAGAAGCAGAGTCCACAGCATTCCATGCAGATCTCCAGGCAGTCTGCTGACTCACAGCAGGCATCCACAATGCCGCAGTCCAGGTCACAGGGCAGGTCACAGTCTGCACACTCTCCCGAGCCGCAGCAGCAGCAGCAGAGGCAGGAGTCCTCGGAGCTGCAGGAGCCGCAGGTGGCGCAGTCCAGGACGATGTTGCAGAGCGTCAGGAACTCACAGAACAGACACGACAGTATGCAGTGGACGCAGCAATCTGTGGGCAGAGGGTGGGCGAGTGAGGGACAGGAGCCAGCCAGCCCCACCGACAACAGTCCAGCAGACCTAGCTTCTGAGGCCCCCATCGCCCCAGGAAGCAAATGGGGCCAGTAGGGGTACCCAGTGTCTTTACAGGCACAGGAGGCAAGCAACTAAGAGTGGGGACTGGGGGGAGCCCAGGCAGGCTGCGGGGGGGAGTCCGTTCTTAATCGTCCTCTGATTATGTATTTATCAAACGCAGGTGAAGAGGCGTCCTTAACTTGGCCTCTGGACTTCACACTCTCCCCTCTTCAGCCTTCCGTGCTGGTGTGGCCATTCCCATGCTAACACAGCCTCTATACCATACACTTGTCACATGGATGACGATCCCATGCGCACCCTTTCCATGAGAGGAGGGCATGGGTTAGGCACCTAGCATGTATTAGATCCCCAGTATGCACAGTTGTTATTATCATTCATTTTCTGGTATCCCTGGGAATTGAACCCAGGACCTTGAACATGCTAGATAAGTGCTCTACCACCTAGCGCCCCCCCCCCCAGGACAAGTTAAGTGAATGATTGCCTGATTGCCTATCATACAAACACTTTGGGCAGAACCTGCCCCAAGAGGCGAGACGGTATCATAATGCCTTACTTAACAAATTGGGGAGTGGGGCATGGGGGGGCGGCAGGCCCACACTAGAAAGATGGCTCAGTGGTTAAGAGCATTTGCTCTTCTCCTGGAGGACCTGGGTTGGGTTCCATCCAGTTCAATTCCAAGCTTCCACATGATGGGTCTCCACCATTTGTAACTCCAGTTCCAGGGGATCTGACGCCCTCTTCTGGCCTCTGAGGGTACCAGGTACACACATGGTGCACACACACATATGTGCAGGCAAAGCCCTCATACGCACCAAGTGAATAAATCTTAAACAAGAACAACAAATGCACACATCGAATCCCGATTGCAGGGGGCCAGGCCAGGGTCCCCCAACATGGTCGGGTGGTTCCTGAGCTATAGATGGCTGCCCCATGATACCTCGTGGGCCAAGCAGATGGCTGACCCGGGCAGCCCAAAGAGCCTCTGTGTTGCTAGGACAGCAAGCAGCTGGGTGTCTGACCTGCTGCACCTTGTGCCCCTGTCCCTCCTCCCTCCCCCTCCTTCCCCCTCCCTCCTCCTCCCCTCCCTCCCTCTCCCCTCCCTCCCAAACCCTCCTCCCTCCCCATCCCTCCCCCTCCCTCCCTCCCTCTGCCCTTCCTCCCCCTCCCCCTCCCCACCTCTCCCCTCCCTTCCCTGCACCTGCAGCTCAGCATCATTTTATTCTCTCCTTTTGTTTGACCAAGCAGATGGTCCACTCTAAAGGTAATTTTAAAAAATATTTTCTTTGGTGCTGGGGATGCAAGCAGGGCCGTGTGCACGCTAAGCACGTGCCCCACAACCCCCTGGTGGAAATTTCCCTATTGTAGAAATAAAATGGCTTGCCGGGCGGTGGTGGCACATGCCTTTAATCCCAGCACTCCGGAGGCAGAGGCAGGATCTCTGTGAGTTCGAAGCCAGCCTGGTCTACAAGAGCTAGTTCCAGGACAGCCTCCAAAGACACAGAAAAACCCTGTTTCGAAAAACCAAAAAAAGAAAAAAAGAAAAAAAAAAAGAAATAAAGTGGTTTAGACTGGATCAGTCCAGGTGGCTACATTCCTCGTTAGATTGAGCCTAAGAGAGTCGGGCTGGGACAGCGATCACTTCACCGACCGGGCGTACATGCAAGGTGTACTAACTTGAATGGGACATCAAGGGCTCGTTAGGGCCAGGCCTTTGGACCCCTCTGTCAACCCTCACCTTGGCTTCTGCCCAGCCTCTAGCTGTTTCTTCCTTGGGCCCCATGGATGATTCACTGGAGGCTGGAGGTCTACCTTTCTACACACACATCCACATACATGCGGAGCTCAGAGGGCAGCCTGCAGGAGTCAGCATGCCCACCATGGGGATACCAGGAAGCCAGCTCAGCTCACGGCAATCCTGCTTCAGCCTCCGAGTGCTGGATAGAAGGCGTGTGAGCCACCAAGCCTGCCTTATTGAGACAGTGTCTTGTTATGTAGCCCAGGATGGCCTTGATCCTCCTGCCTCATCCTCCTAGGTGCTGAGCCTTTTGGCTCGAGGCATTGTGTCCCACTGAGCTGTGCAATTCTTAACCAGAAGCTGGTGATGCCGTCTGCCTGAGGATCTGGCACGGCAGGACCTTACCTTCCTGGGCCTGGAGGGGGACCTGCGAAGCCGACCGGGTGCTGCCTTTGCTCTTCCTTCCGGCCTGGCTGCCCAGAGATGGGTGTGTCTGCAACTTCCGGTGGGCCTTGGGGCCTCCGGGAGCACCATTCCCCGCATGCCCGGCACTGCCCAGCTCTGAGGGGTGGCTGTGGCTGGAGCCATTTGGCAGTAGTGGGGTGCAGCCTAAGGGGTTCCCCTGAGGCTGGCCTGGAGGGGTGAAGAGGAAAGGTGATGGGGAAAGCGCATCGCCCTCCAGCAACCCGTTTGAACCCGGCACACCTCAGGGCAGCGAAGGCAGGATTGTGTCTTTTACATGGAGAAACTGAGGCCCGGAAAGCCGAAATGACTAGCCCAGAGTGACACCACGGAACAGCCAAAGACTGGGGCTCAGCTCCCAACTCCCATGGCAGTCCTCATTCCAGAAAAACGAAAACCAAAGGTACAAAGCAGGGGTGAGACCTCTTGTTTTTGGCTCTGGGATCTGGGCTAGAGTAGCGGGGTTGGGGCGACACGGTTGGGCGACACGGTTGGCTGGGGCTGCTTAAGGCGGCAATGAATCAGTTAACCTTCACCTCGGCCTCTGCCAATCCCCCAGCTGTTTTCGCCCTTGGTGCTGCTGGGTGACTTATTGGGAACATCTGTTTGGAGACACACGCTTGGCCCTGGACTCGAAAGCCCCTCACAGCGGTCCCTTTATTTTCTGCTTCTCACCATAGTCCCGCCCCACCCTGCTGTCCTGGGCAGAGAGAGCTGAGGGCTCCTGGGTGACAAGGGGTGGAGTAGGGACAGGAGCTGGTGGGGAGAGAGACCTCCGGGAAGGCCAGTCACCCTCCTAGGCTAAGCAACCAATCTTAGGAAGCTGATCCCGGGGACTGCCCCCAAATCCTCGGATGCTCTCTGGAGCTCATTCAAAGGGTGCTCAATGGAGTGGCTTGGCACTAGTCTCAGAGGTGCTGGTATGTGTATGCCATGCTGGTAGGGGTGAAGACGGGGTCACAAGAAATGCCTTGTGCAAACATGGGGCTCTTCCACCCTTTAGCTGGGCCCTGGTGCCCTGGCTTCTCCAGGCTGACTTGTGGATTTGCATTCTACAGGAGAGAGATGCCAGGGCCCCTTGGGTGCTCAGGGGAGGGGAAGGTGGCTTTGGTGCGCCTCTGAGCTGTGGGGGCTGTGCCAGCGTCACCGTCCCATTGAACCCTCGCTGCGTGCTAGCCAGTCGCTGTCCCCAATATTTGCTAACTATTTTCTCATGGAACCCTCTTTAAAAGCCCCCCTCTCCCTTTGAGTCTTTTGTAGCCAAAGCTGAACTCAAATTGGCTATGTAGCTGTGAAACTTGGATGCTCAAGTCTGTGGTCCTCCTGCCTCCACTTGCAGCGTGCTGGGATTACTGATGGAGACCACCATGCCTGGGTCACTATCTGTTCTTACTGAGGAGAAAACAAAGGGCCAGAGACAGAACTAACCTGAGACTCTGAGCTGGGCTCAGGACAGAAAGGCAAGGGGCGGGGCAAAGGCTGGGAGCCAGGGGGTTTGCATAATCACTTCCTATACGCAGTTGCTAGTTAACATGTTTTGAGTGGGTATTAGGGGCAAGACATTGTACTAAGATACGTACACACGAGTAACATGCAAGCAATCTATTACTGGCACAGTTTTCAGATGAAAAAACTTGAGGACTAGCTGGCACAACTCACAGAAAGATCCCAGGGCTGGGAAGAGGCTGGAGTCTGGGGAACAAGGTCAATGACAAGGTGGGACACAGGGGAGCGTGCTGGGGTAGCGGCAAGGCATGGCTGGGGCCTTCACCCCGCAAACAGGAGCAAAGCCACGGGAGTGGCCAGGCCTGAATCAGGCTCTAGGGAAGACTGGCTGAGTCTCTGGCCAGGTTCACTGTCCCTTGCCCTGCTGCCTAAACGTGGGTACAGCGGCCAGAGGGAGGGAGTCTGCGGTGAGCCTAGGGCCCTGGGAGGTACTGCAGACACAAAGCTCTCCTGTGGCCTCGGCTGTGGGGTGGCCAAGGGGTGGGGTGGGGTTGAGTCACAGTGCAAACACTCAGGGCCACAGACACAGGGGTGTCTGTCCCTTTCTCACCTGGGGCCCCTTCCCTGTGGCCACAGCCATGACCTCCTTTCCTCAATTTTGTGTGTGTGCATGTGTGTGCATGTGTATGTGGTGTGTGTGTGTGCGCGCGCACACATGTATATGTGTATGTGTGTGTGCATGTGTGTGGTGTGTATGTGTGTACATGTGTACATGTGTGTGGTGTATGTGTGTCTCTGTGTGTATGTGTACATGTGTGTGTGTGTAGTGTGTGTGTGTGTGCGTGTAGGAGGCTGAGGACACTGTTCTCACAGGAGTCAAGAATCCGACTTCCAGGCTGTCCAGCTGGCCTGAGATGCCCTCTCTAGAGGAGCAGGAGGTGCATTATTTGTGCCAGCAAAGCAGGTGGGCATCGCAGAGTGGGGCCAGGAGGCTTGAGCACCTCGTGTGTCCTGGTCTGGTCTGGGTCTGTACCTCAGTCTGCTCATCTACAGAACCAACTTGACCAGCTGTGGTGACGCCTCTCTAGGGAAGCACTCAAGCTCACTCAAAGACAATTTCCTTTGAGGCGCTATCATGGAAGGCAGCAGTTGCTTATCATAAAACAACCTGGGCAGCCCTTGCCCAGCTCCCAGGGTGCTGTGGAGACCTCCAGACAGGCCTGGTAGAGAAGACTAATCCATCTGGGGACTTCCCTCTCTCCTTCGCACCCTGGTCCCGCCCTGAAGCGTGCACTGCGAGTGTGTCAGCTTCTTGCCCCGCCCAACACCAATTCTCTTTCTCAGAAGTAAAGGGTGGCTCCCGTCCTGCAGCCTCAAGCTGTATTGCCTGGAGCCTGGCCTCTTACAGGGCAGAGAGGGAGAGAGCAGCTGCACCTGTACACCCGACAGCGTACCTGGGTTGGATTTCTGAGGGCAGCCCTTGCATATTGCCACCCCAAACCCCAGTTCTCTGAGACTCACACGTCACAGCTTCTGTGGGAACATCCAGACCAGTGCTGCTCAGCGCCTGGTGAATCCTGGGACCACTGTCTTGGGGCATGGAGGGTGCCACCTCCTCCGGGGAGCCCTCTTCCGATGATGCCTTTGCAGGACGAGTGGATCCTGATGCTACCTCCAGCCCAGGGAGGAGGGACATGGTCTGGGCTAGGGAAAAGCAGATTATGATGGACTGTTTTCCTGGAGTCCTCTTGTGGGCCCGGGTCTGGCCTACAGAGCAGAGCACTTCTGGACCCTTCACGAGTCACCAGCTACCACCTGATCTGGATGTGGTGTTTCACTTCCAAATGGAAAGTTCCATGTGTGTACAAGGGCATGTGGGCATGAAAGCGTCCCTGGGTGGGTGAGCATGTGTGGCATCAGGAGGAGGGGCCTGTGTGGAGGGAGAAGTAGGGAGAGGACAGGCTCACAGTGTGGGCAACAATGGAGCCAAGGAGGAAGCCATGGAGACTGACAGGCACTGCAAGGTAGATGCCAAGAAAAGAGAGTTCAGGAGGTTGGGTGGGGAAGGCAGAGCCATGAGACCTGGCGACAGGCTGTCTGGGGCCAGCAAGAAAGCCAGCTTCGAAGACTAGACAGGGCCGACCAGAGCAAGAAGCTGTTGTGAGACAGGAAGAAGGCAGATGTGGGGAAACTGGGTCAGAGAGGGGATGCCAGCACAGGAGAGGAGAGCGCGCAACCTGGGGTAAGGAGCGGGAGGGGCCGCAGGCAGGAAGAAGGCCGGGAGACAGCCAGGAGAGCTGGGGAAGAGGTGAACCACCGTCCTGTGTAATTAGAGTGGCTCTGGGCAGGGTGGGCGGAATGAGGGAACCAGGCCACCTTCAAACCACAGCTCCCTCGGCCGCAGGCGGCAGGACTAGGGCCCCGTGGGCAAGGGACAGGGGATGGGAGGTGTCTGAGAGCCCAGAGCCTCAGCCTCTGAGTAAGGCAGGTCTGTGGGTAAAGCCAGGGGTCACGGGGTAAAGCCACGCAGACCCCAGGCTGTGCTGTGCGGTGAGGCAGCATGGCCTCTCTCTCTGCCTGTCTCTTTCACACCTCCCGTGCTGAGAGACCGGAGAAACAGAAGTGAGAGGCAACACCGAAGGGCAGGGTTGGGGCGGGCGGGGTGGGGGAGGGGGTGGGGGAGGGGAGGCTACGTAGATGGGGGGTGGAAGGAAACAGCAGCGATGCCCAAAGGTGAGAGGTCAGCATCCAAGCCACTCTGTACACACCAGAAAAGGACGGGGATGGAGGCAAAGGCTGGTCCGGAGAATGGGAACAGGTTCCATTACAGAGAACAGAGACCCACTTATATAGATGTCCTCTGAGCTGTCTTCAGATGAGAGAGGGAGAGATGACAGCCATGGAGGGAGATAAGCAGAGCCATCCGTGAAGATGTGGGCACTTGAATCTGGGGGTCAGAAGCTGGAAGTAGGCCTGGGGTGCCCCAGTGTCCAGCCCTTCACTGGCTGCTGGGTCCCTGTTAACAGCCCCTAGTTCCCCTTGGCCATGTGGACAGAGATCCCAGAAGCCTATGGGTAGCACGGAGGGCTGTAGGCTCAAGTAGGCACGCTTCTGTCTGCCCAGGGCAAGTAGGAGCTGGGGCAAAAAGGAGGGGGTTCAGGGGCCAGAAGAGCAGAAGGCTGCAGCAGGGGTGTTTATAAGTCTTGCTGAGGAAGAGGGTTGGGAATGCATTTCAGTTAGAGCGCTTGTTGACATGAAAACAACAACTATGATTGCTACTCCCAGCACTGCCAAAAACCCAAAGCCCCCAAAACGAAAACAAACAATGCTAGCTTTTTCACCTCACGGGTGATGCCAATCCCAGCACTGGGGAGGCAGAGGCAGGCCGATCTGAGTTCGAGGCCAGCCTGGTCTACAGAGTGAGTTCCCAGGACAGCCAGGGCTACATAGAGAAGCTTTGTCTCAAAAGACAACAACAAAACCCCCACAAATTTTAAAGGCCTATAGGTGTGTGTGTGTGTGCATGTGCACGTGTGTGTTTGCCTGTGTGTGCACATACACACGTGTCAGGAGGTACACTGGAGAAGGCAGTATGCACTGAGTCATAAGTTTTCTTGGGGGTTGTTTGAGAAGAGCTATGGGAACCAAGACCCCAGAGCCACCAGCTTGGTGGGAATGAGGGAGCATATGCCATTTGGTGCTACTGAGGCTGGGAGTCTGGAATAGCAGCTGGTCATTAAAGGCCCTTGGCTTCCTGGACTTTCTCCTGAGGTCACAGAGTGCACAGCTTTGAATAGACAGAGTCGAGATTCCTGCTCTTTTGACCCCCCAGGGCTTGGGAAGAAGAAAGACAAGAAAGAGGGTTTAAGGGGATGGGAGTCTCTTCTCCATCCCTTTCACCCAGGAGTCTCTCCTCACAAGTCACTACAAGGCTGGTGGTCTCGAATCTAGACGGAACAGAATTTTCTAGAGAGACCAGACTGTGGCCTGAGGAAGTTGGCCCTGGGAAGTTTGCCATTCTAGGACCATGTCTAGTGGCTCAACCCGGACAGAGGGACAGACCTCCTGAAGCTAGGAGGGTCACAGTGTAGACCACAAGAGGGGGCAGAGCAGGTGCTCAGGACAGGCCAGCAGAAGCGAAGGAAAAGGCGGAGTCAGGAAGGCCCATCTGCCCAGGGACGCTGCCCCAGAGGACAGGACCCCAAGACACGGGCTCAACGGCACTTGCAGGATGGGTGGGACAGAAGAGACAGGGCACAGGGCGGAGGTCTGGCAGATCGATAGGGTAAAGAGCCCGGTTTTCCTTCTGTGACCAAAAGACCCCACTGTCCCCCTTGGAGAAGAGAGCATCTCTAAGGAGCGTTGCGTGTAACCAGGGTAGAGGTGTAGTTGGGAAAGGCCATTAGGGAACACTGTGGGCGTGCATAAAAGACCCAGCTGAAAGCATGGGTGATGAGGGGGTGATGTCCCCAGCTGGAGTCTCAGCAGGTGCCATCTGGCCACCCGGCTGCACATCTACCTCACCCACCTGGCCACAGCGACACCATTCTTTAATTTACACAAACATACTAGTGTCCTGCACCCCTGGTGAAGTCCAGACGGGAGTCTCTTCAGCACACGCTCACCCCTAAGTGGGGCAAGGCTCTGGCCTCTGTGCCTCTCTGGAAAGGAGTGGAAATAACATACTGAAATCCGCACGCCCCACGCAAAGTCTGGGGAGACTCACACCAACAGCAGGGACCCCGTGGACTCCCGCTGCCTGTTATCCTCCAGGTTGGGGGATGGTTCTTGGCCAGGAAGAAAGAGGAGAACCTCTTCCAGGTAGAATGGGTTCACTTCAAGCCTGGCCAGTTTCCACGTTCTGGGGCTCCAAGTCCGGCCGCCAGCATTGTCTTTGTGGACAGTGGATCTGGGTTCCCTGCCCCTTGGGCTATGACTGTCTCTGGAAAGAGAAGACCACGACTTCAGACCAGAGAGTGGTGGCTGAAACCTCACGTTCACTCTCTGTCACACACCTTCAATCAATGTACAAAGGTCTTGTGTTCCAGGCAGACTAGCCCGTCCAGGCCCCTGGGCCATCCCAACAGCTTCTGGCCAAATTACCTGTGCTTATGTAGTTCCTTGTACCACACTGCTGCCCATGCTCCCTGGTCCAGCTGCAGCCTCATCTCTCCCTTCAGAAAGCCTTTCCCAACACCTGTGGTGTCCGTGTGTCCTCCACGCTGCCCTGTTACTGACAGTCTGACAATGACCTGCTAGTCTCTCGTCCATCTCTTTTGGTGTTAGTATTTACCTCTGCATGTCTGTGACTCGAGTGCTGGAGTTCAGAAGGCCCCAGGTTAGGGGAAGGAGAAAGAGGGGCCACATCAAGGATTACGGATGGCATCTGGCTTTGAAGCCCAGGGCAACCAGAGAAAGTGGACTATTTTGATAGAGGATGTGAGCTGTCAGTTATGTCCAATCCAGTTGTTTTATTTTAGGTCCGAGGGCTCCAGTTCCCAGGAAATTGAATTTAGAGCCATGGCTAGAAATGTGACGCCCAGTGCTAGGCAGAAATCTTGTGGGTTAGGGAGCCCGGCTCTTGGAGCCCTCAGGAGTGGGTGGGGTAGTGGCCAGGGTTAGGGTCAAGAGTGTGAGTGCTTGGCCACCCGCCCTAACCACAGCTGCCTAGTCCTCTTGTGCCCTGTCTATATTGTGGGTGCCTGAAAGTGGAGGCATGTCACACCCTGGCTGTCCTCCCAGCAGCTTCCACCCTGGGGACAGTGCTGTGCTCTCCCTGTTCTGTGGGCATGCAGGGAGCATGAGGGGTTCTGGTCTCAGGGTCAGGCATCTGTGGAGTTTTGGCTGTATCTCCTGCGGTTTGGGCTTCCTGGGTAGCAGGCAGAACAGTCCAGAACAGGACAAGTGTTACAAAAGCCACATTGTCTGGCCCAGTTCAGGCTGGGGAGGGGTCTTGCTGGGGGCCTCAAATTACAGCCCAGGACTAAGCCTTCCCAGCAGCTCCCCCTGGACTCTGCAGCCTGTGTTGAGCACACTTGGCTCCCCTCCTCTGCCAGTGGGTGGAGAGCAGGTCAGACTGGGGAGGGGGTCTTGGATGGAGATATCAGAGGAGAGAGCAGAGAAAACGAATAAGGAAGGAAGGGAACATGGAAAAGTGGGGGTGACAGAGACGCCAAAAGAGACAGAGAAAGTTCCCAGACACAAAGGCCTCCCAGCCTCCTGTTCCCTGCTGTCCTTCCAAGCTGAAGGAACCTGGTCCTTGGCGGCGCATATTCCCCAGAACTCTAAGTCCTTGTATCAAGGGCTCTACCGGAACAGGGACTTAGGATTGGTGCAGACAAGGGCACAGACAGACTTGTCTCCACTGGCCAGACATCCTTAGAGTTTTGGAGATCCTCCACCTCTACAGCTGTGAGGGTCCAGGCCAGGTAGACAGTCAATGGTGACCATTCCCAAACAGACATACAGCTAGGGTGGCCAGGCTGGGGGTGAGGCGTGGAGGCTGGGGCCAGCCAGAGAAGGGGAAAGGACTGTCTAAGATCATGAGGGTAGTTCGAGGTCCACGGTTGGATCTTCATTGCTGAGACAGTCTGGGAGAAGGGAGAGGTTAGCTTGGTGGGAGGAAGGCAGGGCCTCTGACGGAGCCAAAACGGGTTTAAGTCAGAAAATCTGGGCAGACACTTTTGCTGCCCCGCCCCCACCGAATCTGGACTTCATAGAGTCTTCCTAGGAGAAAGCAATGGGAGGGCAGACTGAGGTCCCCGCACATCCTTCTTCAGTCTGCACGGTCCAGGGAGAAGCGGGGTGGTTTAGCCTCTGAGGTGGGGGAGGGGCCTCTCACTACGTTGCACAAGGTGTGTGTTTGTGTACCACGCTGGGTAGGGACTGAGGGGAGGGAAGGGGCCAGGTTTGTAGCCACTAGTTGCGGAAACAAAAGTTTTCAAAAAGCGCTCGAACTTACACTCTGTTTAGTTTGGGGGAAGGGAAGAAGAGAGAGCAGACACCGCCCCTCCTCCCGCCACACACCCCTGCTAAGGCCCTCATAAATATTCACACACTGGGCAGGAATGGTTGGGACACAAATCCCAATATTACGGGCAGACACCTCGTGTGCGTGTGCGTGTTTGTGTGTGTAGATGGGGCTGGGGGGAGCTGGAGCCAACTCCGCTCAGCCATGGCTGCCTGCTCCGGGCCCTGCCTCCTCACCACAGCCCTGTACTCCTTTCTGCTTCTCTTGGACCGGGTCCCCAATACTCGGACTTCTCACCCCCACTCCCACCCAGGCTCCTGGGAGCTATCCGCCCGTGTCTCTGCGAGAGAACCAACCCCCCAACCCCCCAAACCCTCTTAGACTTCCACCCCACTCCGGTCCATCTTCGCTTTCCATTCCCGCTCCTACCTGGGTCCAGGGCAGTGCTGGGGACTCCATGGGGCGCGTCGCAGAGAGAGGGGCACTGACCGCTCACCTGGGACATCGGCCCGGGACCTGGAGAAAACAGCGCTCTGAGGGCGGGGCGGGCCTCCCCCCGGGTGTGCGTGGGGGACCGGGGACCGGCTGGGGTGCCCTAGTGCAGACTCGTGCAAGTTGTGCTCCCCCAGGCAGGTCACCGCGTGGACCCCGCCATGCGACACCTGGGTGTCGCCCGCGCCCCCCTCCCCGCTCACTGGCTCTTGGCTCCCATTCCAGCGCCAGCTCGCACCCACCGATCGCCCCTTCCTTCTTCCTTCTGTCTCTCTTTCTCTCCAGCCCCCTCGCTCCTCCCCTCTTCCCTGGCCCACCCTGTCCCCGCCCCCTCCTCGCTGTCTCAGCCCCCGCCGCCCCCCACGCATCCCCTCCCCCGAGCGGGGCTCGGCGCTGCCAGGGCAGGACACGTCTATCCGCGGGGCGTCCGAGGCCCGAGCCCCCACAGGAAGCCAGCTCGTCTGGTTTCCTCCCCTCGCTCAGAGCCAGGGGCTCTAGTCTCCCCAGATCTCCGCCTCCTCAGGCCCGGAGGACCTCGCGGGCTGCACAAGGGGCCGCGTGTTTTCCTTCGGTCTTAAACTTTGCAAAAGTTTCCAGAATATCAAAAGAAAGAAGTCACAATCGGCCCCGGACAATGGTCTAAATAGAAGTAGCCCTCAAATCGCGTTGTCCCAAAGATGAGAGCAACCCAACTCCTCTGCTGCCTTTTGCTCGGCTTCCACTTGGGAACTGGGTGCCTGGAGTTTGGGGTTCAGCCCTCCAGAAACTGGACCTCCGGGAAACCCGAGTGTGTGTCATCAGCCTGCCAGAGGCATCCCCAGTGCCCTGCCATCCCTGCCAGTTAAACTGGGATTCGTTTCAGGGACTGTTCACTCCGTTTTTAGGCTCCAGGACGGCACCCCAACTTTCAAACACCAGGGTGAGTCGTAGAAGGGAGTAAGGAGAGGTCAGTCTGCTGGCTCGGCTGGAATTGTAAACTCTGGCTGCGGGGGGGAGCTGTCACCAAGCAGGGTGTGGGGTGGGGTATGTCCGGAGACCCCCAGAGTGACCCCAGGACCCGATTCCGAGAGCTTGCGGGCAGCCAGGTGGACTGGGCAGGCCCGTGCAGGGGACCTCAGGTAGGAAGCCCTTGTGGGACTCACACCGGACCTGAGCTGTCTCAAGCGCCTGCGTCGGTACCACCAGGGCTAATTAGGGAGGCGATGGCGCCAGGCCACCTCCTCCCAGCCCGCGCTACAACCGGAGGGAAGCTGGGCCGCCAGGGATGGACCTTCCCCACGGTCGCCTCCCAGGCCTGGAAGCCACTACTTACAGCTCTTGTAGGTCTTCTGGGCGCCGTCGGGGCCGGGTCCCGCGTGGCCCCCACGGCGCCCGCAGAGCTCTCAGCACCCTCGGCCACGTCCCGGCGATGGGCTGGAGTCACTGCTCCGGGAAGGAGGCGGGACGGGAGGGGGTCCCGCCCCAGACGCCTGGATGCTCGCCGCGGGGGGCTTGGTTCGGCTCTCCAGAGCTCTCCGAAATCAGGCTGTTGTCCCGGGGAGAGCTTGGGTGCACTCCTCCTTCCTGGTACTGGCTGAGTCACCGCGACGCGCCCGCGGCTTGGAGGGCTTGGCGGCTGTTGCATTCTTCCTGGCTTACCTGAGCCGGTAGGCTGGGCCTCACCTCGTTCAAAAGCAGCTCCAACCTACCGCTGGCCTCAGCGCCCCACCTTCAAGTTTTTCTGTTTCAGACCAGGGCTCCTGGAACTAATGCAATCCTTAAGCCTTGTTTCCAAGTCGCCTGTGGGTTGTGAAAGCCCCTGTCGGAAGTCCGCATTTACTTCTGCATAGCTGCAGAGTACCTTCACCTTAGCCATGCTGGCTACACAGGTGTGTTCCCTTTGAGGACTCAGCATGCTGGGCACTTGTGGTGTGTGAACTTTTTCTTGCTGTTGAGGCGGCTTTCACGAAGTCCAGGTTGGCCACAAACTCCTGTATAGCCAGTGACGACCTTGAACTCCATATCCTTCTGCTCCTACTTCCCAGGCACCCTGATTTCAGGTCACCACAGCCCGCTTATGTAGCGTCCTAAGTATTACTGGTGAGCTCCACTACGCCTGGCTTCTAAGAGTTGTTTATTATCGTTATATTATTTTTGAGACAGGGTCTCACTATGTTGCCATGGCTGGCCTGGAATTCACTTTGTAGACCAGGATACCCTCAAACACTTGCTTTGCCTCCCAAAGGCTGGGATTAAAAGTGTGTATCACCAGGTCCAGCTATTTCGCTATTAACTAGAAGTTTTTAGATTATGATAACACTTTTGTGTGTATGTATACACATAATAAACAAATAAATATCACCAAGAGACAATCCCCCAAAACCTAATTCCCTCTCAACCATTCCTTGATGCTCTCCAAGTTCAGATGTGGTATCAGATATCTGTAATAATTCCAGCAATTGGGAGACTGAGACAGGAGGATCCCAAATTGGAAGCCAGCCTGGATGTACAGTAGGACCTTGTCTTAAAGGAAAGCCAGCACAAGACATGCATTTCTCCTTCCTTCCTTCCTTCCTTCTTCCCTTCCTTCCTTCTTCCCTTCCTTCCTTCCTTCTTTCCTTTTTTTTCTAAGACAACCCTGGCTGTCCTGGAACTTGATTTATAGACCAGGCTAGCCTCGAACTCACAGAGATCCACCTGCCTCTGCCTCCCTAGTGCTGGCATTAAAGGCATGTGCCACCAACACCTGACCTTTTTTATATGTTTAGTGTGTGTGTGTATGTGTGTCTGTGTGTATAATTTATGTAATCTTCTTTGGTGAGATGTCTGATTTTCTTGTCTAATGGTTCATTATGGATTAGTTTTGAGAGTTCTTTGTATGATTAAAAATTGTGTGTATGTGGTGTGTGTGGTATGTGAGTGTGTGTATGTGCATGCGATGAGCGTGTTGTGTGTATATGAGTGTTTGTGTTGTATGTGGTGTGTGTATAGTGTGTGTATGTGTGTGTTGTATGTGTGAGAGTGTTTGTGACGTGTTTTTATGTGTGGTATATGTGTGTGAGTGTGTGTGGTATGTGTGTGTGAGTGTGTGTGGTGTGTGTGTATATGTGTGTGTGGTGTGTGTGTATGTGTGTGTGTGTGTGGTATGTGTGTGAGTGTGTGTGGTGTGTGTGTATATGTGTGTGTGGTATGTGTGAGTGTATGTATGTATATGGGGTGTGTGTGAGTATGCGTGTGTGTAGTGTGTGTTGTGTGTGAGAGTGTATGTGGTGTGTTTGTGTGTGTGGTATGTGTGTGAGTGTGTGTGGTGTGTGTGTATGTGTGTGTGAGTGTGTGTGGTATGTGTGTGTGAGTGTGTGTGGTGTGTGTGGTATGTGGGTGTGGGTGTGGGGGGGTGCACCTGCGTATGCACAGAGGCCAATGGAGGACATCAGTGTTCTGCATGTCCCTCCTCACTGTTTTCTTGGGTCAGGTCTCTCACTGGCCATGTAGCCATAGGCTGACAGCTGGCACATCCCTGGGATCTCCTTTCCCTATCCCACAGCACTGGAGTCACAGGCAGTATGGCTATGCCCAACTTTTTATTTGGGTGCTGAGGATTTGAACTCAGGTCTCCAAGTTTATACAGCAAGCACTCTTTATCCGAGAGTCAGTCTTTTATCAGATACAACTTTTGCAAACATTTTCCTTCAGTCTTGTCTTCTTCTTGACAGTTTTTAATTTTAATTAAATTAAGTTTATCACTTATTTCTCTCATGGGCCATGCCTTTTTTTGTGTTATGGTACTTAAAGAGCCACTGCCTGGCTTTTCTGGGTAATTTGTTCCTTCATATACAAATAATTTCAACACTCAACAGTCCCCCAGTAAAGTGCACAATTCGGTGGGTTTTGTTACATTGTTTTGTTGCTTTAAATTGCAGTTACAAAACAAAACAAAATTAGACACAGAATTTTTTATTTCAGCAATTTTGAAGTGTCCAACTCAATTGAAATAATTATACCCATGATATTGTGCAGCAACCTGTTTATAAAACTCTTCATCACCCCAAACAGAAACTCTTTAAATATTAAGCAATAACTCCCTGTACTAGAGCGAGAAAGAGAGATATCCCAGCCCACCAATCCTAAGTTTCTTTTTTTTTTTTAACAGACTTAATTCACTTTATTTTTCTTGTATGAAAACCCTTATGTGGTGGCCACAGCTGGAGCCTGGGTCCTCTGAACAGAGACTCTGGTGTGGGCTTTCACAAGATGGCCCGTGAATTCCTGATAAGGAGACTTGGTGAACACAGTCTCTTTCCAGAGGTCAGGGGTCAGGTAGCTGTAGGTCTTGGAGATGGCATCATAGGTGGCCTTGGCAAAGTTGCCCAGGGTGGCAGTGCAGCCCCTGGCTGACGTGTAGCAGTCATCAATACCGGCCATCATCAGTAGCTTCTTGGGCACAGGAGCCGAGATGATGCCAGTGTCTCTGGGGGCAGGGATGAGACGCACCAACACAGAGCCACAGCGGCCGGTCACTTTGCATGGGACAGTGTGGGGCTTGCCAATCTTGTTCCCCCAGTAGCCTCTCCGCACAGGGACAATGGAAAGCTTGGCCAAGATGATGGCCCCTGGATAGCTGTGGCTACCTCCTTGGAGCACTTCACACCAAGGCCAACATGACCGTTGTAGTCCCCAATAGCGACAAAAGCCTTGAACCTGGTGCGCTGGCCAGCCCGAGTCTGCTTCTGTACTGGCATGATTTTTAGAACTTCATCCTTTAGAGATGCGCCCAGAAAAAAATCAATAATCTCGGATTCCTTAATGGGCAGGGAGAACAGGTAGATCTCCTCCAGGGACTTGATCTTCATGTCCTTAACCAGGCGGCCCAGCTTGGTGACAGGGCTCCACTCCTTGTCTTCGGCTTTACCTCCACGAGCCCCGCGGCCTCAACCACGGCCACGGCCTCGACCACGACCGAAGCCTCCGTGGAAGCCGCCTTGGCCGCCTAATCCCGGGCCCCCGGGTCCTCCGGGCCCTCCCGCTGCACCGGCGTCATCGCCATTTGGTGTTTTCCCGAAGTAGAAGAAGCCAATCCTAAGTTTCTTGACTGTGGACCCATTACTCTGACCTGATTGCCCATTTTCACACTCTTTATTCCTTTGAACAAGCTGGAATCTACAGCCATCATCGTCAAAGAATGCAGTGTAAGCTGGGTGGTGGGGGTGCACACCTTGAACCCCAGCACTCAGGAGGCAGAGGTCAGCCAGTTCCAGGACAGCCAGGGATACACAGAAAAGCCCTGTCTCAAAAACAAAAACAAAGCAAAGCAAAAACAGCAACAAAACCAAGAATGTAGTCTATACAGCACAAGCACATAGAGTACATCTTCGTGAGTTCCACAGTGGTAGAGATAATGGAGTATTTCCCTTCAACTTGAGAGAGAGCACAAACACATTTCCTCATTGCCACAAATTACATGGTTAAGTTTCCCACGTGGGGGGAGCCACAAGGGGCAGCACACCCAGAGTGCATTGGATGAGCCTCACCCTGGGAAAGCTACCTTCACCACACCATCATGGGCCCACCCTGCCAGGTAAGCAGCTAGGCAACAGTGCACTGCTGCTCTCCAAGGAAGGCGCATTCTACAGACAGTCTTCCCTAACCTGGCCATCATTTTTCCGGATCCCATGGTCCTTTGACAATCTGATGGTAGCTATAAGCTCCCTCTCCAAAAGCTTCCCCTGAAAGTAAGTGGCATTTCCAACACAATTCTGGGAGGTTCCAGAACTCCAGAAAGCTCCATGGCGTGACATCAGGGGCTGGGGAGAGTCTCTGTGCTCTGTCCCCTGTCAGCTGTTTTCCTGAGAGCCTCTGACATTAACGGCAAACAGTATCGATAAAAATTACAAGGAAAGTAGGTTGAGTTTGGCAGGGAGAAGAGAGCACCCCCCTAATGGCAGAGAGACTAAGCCAGGACTTCAGGTGCCAAGGGAGGTGATAGAATTGGGAAGGACACAGGTGTAGACCCGCGTATCCATGGACTCCTATGGGGAGCCATCTTGCTTTACCCAGAAGCAGTCAAGCTGATGTTGGTGACCCCTTACACTAATGGGCGATTACCAAGAGTTTGGGGGATCGTTTCTGCTTTGGACCTTGCTATAATAAGAAGCAATAGATTTCCACCTTTGTCACATGATATTTTCTGTATCAGTCAGGGTCCAATCAGGAAAACAGAAACTTGAAGGAGAAAGCTATGTCGAGGAGGAAGGAGCTGGTTTTTTGGGTGTCCTGCGGACAGCTGAGGGATGGCGCTCCGGGGCTGGGAAGCTGGTGGAGGCTGGTAGGCAGCCAGGCACAGGGACTGGCTGTCACTAAGGTTCCCTACACCTGCCCAGCTGTTGCTGACCCACGTCAGAAGTCACCTCCCTTTACTAGCTCCTCCCATGGGGAGGGAGTTTTGAGAGGCAGTTTGTTGGTTTTAAACTCCATGTAAACTACAGAAGGGAAGGAATGAAGCTGAGTGCTTGTGGACAAAGCCACAACCCCCTCTCCTGCTCCCCCCAACCCTCGGCATTGGCAATTTTTGACAGTCTCTACGGAGACTGAATAATTTGGTTCAAAGAAAAATTATCAGCTTACGTTTGTGAGAGTAAAACCTCAAGCTGTTTTCACTTTTGTGTGTGTTTATCTGTCTTTCGTCTGGGAAACTGTGTTTTAACTTGATTGCTTCCCAGTGCCTCACTAGAAGTAGATCCATGGTTTACAAGCACAAAGCAAGGGAGACAAGGCTCTGTCTCATCTGCTCCGTTTTCTCCCGCAGCTACACCCAGTGCTGAGTCAGTACCACTAAGGGTGCTCCTGACGCCTGCATCCTCTCTCCAACAGAGAGGACCAGTGTTCTCCACCTTTTATATCCAGAGATGCTGGAGTCCAGAGAACTTGGACTAACCCCAACCAACACAGCTGCCATGACTTGCCCGCCCGGCCAGCCCGGAGGAAGGCTGACACAGCACTGCCAGCTCCCTGCCACGCCTCCCCAGCCGGTGCCCTGGCTCCCAGCCAGGATGCCGATGTCTCTTTCAGGTCTCTGAGTTTTGGGATCCGAGGCCAAGAAAGGCTGACTCAGACGTGACCTCTTCAAGGCCCTCAACTTCCTCCTGCGTCGGGAAATAGAGCATCCTGCACCTCGGCCAAGAGGCTCACGGTGGAGGTCAGGGGGAGAAACCCTGTTCCCCAGGGTGGGGCTCTCAATCACAGAGTCGCTGCTGTATTTGTGGTCACCATACTTCCCAAACTCAAAACTCGTGCATGTGGTTAGGCACATACAATTCCCCAGTCACTGACTCTGACTTCTGTTGGGGGCCTCTCGGCAGACCTGCAGGATGTCCTATTTCCTAGGACAACAGGAAGTTGCCAGTCCTGCGGAGGTCACCAGAACACAGTACTGTCTTTGCAGCGCTGCTGACTGTTGGGGGAAGGAAAACTCTTTGGAACTGGAGGATGCCCCACAGCTTGCCGGACCTCTGCTGGTAGCGCTTACCCAGAAACCGTTTAGTCACCGGAATGGAAATGGCTCCAGGCTGGGGATGGCTTGGCAGGTAAAGGCACTGTGCTGCCAAGACTGACAACCTGAGCTCCGTCCCCGGGGAGAGGGAGAACTGACGGCGGCCCCTGATGCCTCCAGACACCGTCAGATGTCTCAGGGGAACAGGGACAAAAGCTCTCTTGGTTGGACAGTCCTGACCCCAGAACACAGGGCATGAATGTATTGAAGAGGCTCAGCGTGCAGCATAGAGAGGCGGAGAAGCCTCACAATGTAAGGTCCTGCCACTGGGCTGGGGAGAGGGGACAGTCTCAGCTCAGACAACGTCTGCGCTAAGGGAGGAGAGCGAACAGTCCCCAGGAGAGACAGACCTCATTCCAGTCTTGGCCTTCATGAGAGAAGCCATCCATCTCCTCGTGCTTTATTTCCTTACCTATACAACGAGGATTCTGACTTTATTTAACTTTGAAATTTTTCTTTCCATAATGTACTTTTCTTCTAGAAGATTTTCATTTATTTATTTTAAAGGATTTATCTCGTTTTAAAGTATGTGTTTGTGCGTGTCTGTGTGGGTAGGTACACATGAGTGCAGTGCCCTCAAAGGCCAGAAGAGGGCCCTGGATTCCCTAGAGCTGGCGTCACCAGGAGGTTGTGAACCGCCCAGAGTGGGTGCTGGGAACCAGACTCGGGTCCTCTGCAAGAGCAGTGTGTGTTCTTAATTACTGAGCCATCTCCCCAGCCCCACGGACAGTTTCATGAAGAAACTGAAGTTAGTCTTGGTGGTCCATGCTTGTAACAGCAGCTTGAGCTACAGAGTGAGTTCCAGGTCAGAACTACAGAGTGAGACGGTGTCTCGAGAGCCGGACTCTCACACAGAAGGGTGGGGATGTAGCTTAGCTGGTAGAGGACCTGCCTCACATGTAGAAAGTTCTGGGTTGGATTCCCCGAATCACCCAAACCGGGGCATGGTGGTCCATGCATGCAATACCAGAACTGCGGAGGTAAAGGCAGGGGGCTCAGAAGTTCAGAGGCATCGTTGTCTGTACAGGGAGTCTGTGGGCAGGCTTGGCTCATCCTTAGCTACATGGGCTTGGCATTATGGGGCCTTGCCTGGAGACAAAACAGCAACAACAACAGGCTGGTGACGGCCACTGAGCTTGATAACGTGGGTTTAGTTCTCAGGACACTCACTGATGGTGGCAGCAGTCCTCTGGCTTCCACACGTGTGCTCTGGCATGTGTCCGTACTCTGCCTCAGTAAATACATTAATACGGAATTTTAGTTTGAAAAATGACAACAAAATCAAGGGTTAGGAGTTTTAGCTCAGTGGTAGGGCCCTTGCCTAGCAAGTGCAAGGTTGTAGGTTCTGTCCCCAACACCGGGAGAATAAGAGGAAAACTGAAGAAGAAAAAGGAAAAGGAGATGTGCAGAGAGATCACACACACACACACACACACACACACACACACACACGTCACAGCCAATCCGCCCACGGACATTTGTTATAACGAGTAAACCAACACTGACACATTATTTCTAACTAAAGCCCCAGTTAAGTCTCTGAGCCAGAATCCTGTCCAGGACATCTCATATTTAACTGAAGAGTCCCTCCCTCCCCCTCAATTATTATTATTATTTTACATATGAGTGCTTTGCCTGCATCTATGTTTGCACACTATATTCCTGCCTGATGTGCACGGAGGCCAGGGGAAGGTATCAGAGTTCCTGGAACCCGAGCTGCAGACGGCTGTGAGCTGCTGTCCCAGTTAGGATCACTATTGCTGTGATGAAACACCACGACAAAAACAACTTGGGGAAGACGGTGATTATGGCTCACACCTCCACATCACTGCCCATCACTGAAGGAAGTTGGGACAGGAACTCAAACAGGGCAGGAACCACGAGGCCGGAGTTGATGCAGAAGCCATGAAGGATGCTGCTTACTGGCTTGCTCAGCCTGCTTTCTTAGAGAACCAATGACCACCCTGGGAGGGATAACCCCACCTTCCATGGGCTGGGCTCTCCCCCAGCACTCTCTGGTTAAGAAAATGCCTTGCAGACTTGTCTATAGCCCAGTCTTATGGAGGCATTTTCTCAAATGAGGCTCCCTCCTCTCAGATGACTCTAGACTGTGTCAAGTTGACATAAAACCAGTCAGCACAGCTACTGTGTGTGTGTACTGGGAATTGAATCCAGGTCCCTCTGGAAGAGTAGCCAGTGCTCTTAACTGCTGAGCCATCTCTCACGTCCACCGTAAAGTCTCGTTAGGGCCCTCTTGGCTGTGACCATGGTCCTAGACTTTTCTTGCTTTTGATGACTGGGAAGATATGAGAAGTTGGTGAGTGCTACTATTGGAATGAGGTTTGCCCTGCTCTTTCCTCGTGACTATACAGGGATCATGTGTTCTAAGGAGGAAGACCACAGAGGTCAAGTGTCATTCCCATGATGTCATAATAAGAGGACACTCTGTGAGTGTGACTGGGGCTGTTGATACTGACCTTGACTATTCTCCACTGCAGAGTGACCTTGTTCCCTCTGGACTCAAGTACTGGAAAGGAATCAGTCTTGTTCAGAGCACACTTGGAAAATGGGGAGCATCACAGAGCTGTGAAGATGGGCTGTTAGGGAATGTAAGGGCTGGGCATGGAGCTCAGTGGTAGAGTTAGCATACAGTAGGTCCTAGGTTCAGTTCTCGGTCAGCACTGCTCCATATGTATGATGGGGCAGACTTTGTGGAATATACCTGCAATTCCAACAGCCAGGAGACAGAGACAGAGGCCAAAAGCTTGACAGTTTAGTCTACATTGTGCCTTCTATACCACCCAAGGATACATAGTGAGACCATTTCTCAAAAAGCAGGAGGGGTCTTGAGAGATAGTTTAGCACCTAAGAGTGTGTGTTCTTGCAGAAGACCCAAGTTCAATTTCTTGCATCCACCTGACAGCTCACAACTATTGTCTTAGTTACTTTTCTGTCACTCTGATGAAACACCATGGCCAAGTGTCTTGTTAGATAAGGTTACTATTGCTGTGAGGAAATGCCATGACCATAAGCAGCTTGGGGAGGACAGGGTTTATCTCACTCACAGTTCCATACAACAGTCCATCATCAAAAACAGTGAGGACAGGAACTCAGGCAGTGCAGAATCCTGGATACAGGAACTGATGCAGAGGCCCTGGGGGTTCCTGCTCATTGGCTTGCTCTCCCAGGCTTATGCAGAACCACCAGCCCAGGGTGGGACCACCCACAATGAACTAGACCATCCAGTCCCTTAATTCAGAAATACCCTGCAGGCTTGCCTGCAGCCCACTCTTAGGGAGGCATTGTCTCAGTCGAGGCTCCGTCGTCTCTGATGACTCTAGCTTGTGTCCAGTTGACCCAAAACTGACCAGCACACAATGGGAGAAGGAAGGAACCAGCTCCTACTGGTTGTCCTCCGACCTCTACATGCATGCCATAACTGGTGTGAATCCACACACAAATACATAGGAATTAAATGTTTAAAATATGAAAACAAAAAATGTACAGGGCATGTGAGGTGGCATATTCGGCTTGGTGCTAGACAGAACAAGGGCCTCCAAAGGCATCCTGGGAGTACGTGAATACACTGCCTTACATGACAGAAATTACTTTGTACAAACAGGAGGACACAGACCTCGAAATGGGACGATCTCCTCGGTAGACCAATGCATCACACAATCCTCAAAATCAATCGGCCTTTGGCTGAGACCAGAAAGTCCGGGTAACTAAAGGCCAGAGGAACCACGGCACAGGGACTCAGTCTTCCCTTCCAAGGGCACCCCAGGAAGACACCGGTCAGCTCTGTGGGCCCTGAGTTGGACCTGTGACGTAAGAACTACAATCTAAAAATTGTACGTGGCTTAACGCTGCTAGCGTCGTGGTGATTGCGGCAGCAATGTGAATGAGCACATGTACGGACAAGCATGGCTGGCTGTGGGAAACAGTGGCTGAGGGAAAATTATCTCTCACTGCCTTTGCATGCGCTGCCCTCTGGACCTGCAAGTTCAGTTCTCTTAACAACAATAATCACCAAGACAACGGTGTGCTGGGTCTGGTGCCATACACCTGTAGTCCCAGCACTTAGAAGGCGGGGACCAGAGGATCCCATGTCCCCGGCTAGGGTGAGATGACTCTGGGTGAAGGTGCTTGGTGCCACGCCTGATGCCTTAAGTTCAATTCCTGGGACCCAGACTCCCACAGGTCTCCACAGCACATGCCCCAATTAAAACATGTAATTAAATAATGATAATGACAATAACAACAACAATAATAATACAAACACATGTTCCAGATCAGCCTAAACCACAGAGTAAGAACCTGGTGTCAGAAAGTCCCTCACTGGAGAGGCAGAGACAGAGGTTGGCAAACCACTGTTAGTTTGAGGACAACAATTCGTAGTGAGTTTCAGAATAGCCAGGGCTACAGAACTAAGTTCACGGTTATTTTCTAGTACCTCCTTGAGTACACTGTGACATGCATGCCCCACACACACATCATACACAAGGGGTAATAATAATAATAGTAATGACAACAATAATAATACTTTTTTGGTTTGTTTTGTTTGAGACAGGGTTTCTCTGTGTAGCAGCTCTGGCTGTCCTGGAACTCGCTCTGTAGACCACACTGGCCTTGAACTCACAGAGATCCACTTGCCTCTGCCTCCCGAGTGCTGGGATAAAGATGTGCCCCACTGCCACCCCAGGGTAATAATACTTCTAAAGCTCAACAAAACCAGATGTGGTGGTGCATGTCTGTCATCTCAGAACCAGGAGGCAGCAAGCTAGCCAGATGTACACAGTGAGATTACATTAAATCTCTCCAGAACGGGGCTGTCTATATGGCTGAGTGGATAAAGAAAGGATCCTGCCTCTAAGTCTGCCTCTAAGTCTGATGACCTGATTGGATCCCTGGGACCCGTGTGGAGGAAAAAGAGAACTGACTCCTTAAAGCTGCGCACAGGCACGTACACACACACACACACACACACACACACACACACGTATGCATACATACACATGCACATATGTATATACACACATGTACATATGCGCACACACATGCATGTATGCATACACAAATGCACATATGCATACACACATGTACGTATACGCACATACATACACACATGTATGTACACATGCATGTAGGCATGTGCACACACATGTACGCATACACACACGCACACATGCTCACACACGCGTGCACACACACAATCCCCAAGCCAATAAACAAAAACAAGACTAAAATCGGACAACTGAAAACCGTATTGTGAACTTGCCAGTTCCTGAGGGTCAGCTTCAAGCCAGGTCCTCAGTGGCACCGTTTCGTCTTCATACCGCACCATACGTGCATCCCGGTTGGAAGGCAGAAAGTTTTGCTCTTGCTCTATCTTCCCCTTCCTCTACTCATTAACTTATGAGTCAGGCCAGGTTCTTCAGTCAACCCAAGTCCAAAGACTTAATTGAAGGAGGTA
The DNA here is from genome assembly GCF_017639785.1 of Mesocricetus auratus. NCBI lineage: Eukaryota > Metazoa > Chordata > Mammalia > Rodentia > Cricetidae > Mesocricetus > Mesocricetus auratus. The sequence goes on along the minus strand of NW_024429202.1, from coordinate 6,073,354 downwards.
TGTTTGCTATTTTGCCTCAGCGCAAGACTCCCATGAAGGTCTGGATGGGAAATACCCCCACAGCTTGGCCCCCAAATTGTGTTGACATTTGGGGAGGTGGCGGAATGTTGGGAGTGGGGGCCTGCAGGAAAGAGAATCTCTATTGGTGGACTTTGAGGCCTATAGCCTGGTCCTACTTGCTGCAACATCTCTGCATCTGTTCATAGCAACGTGAGCAAGCAGTTCCGTGAGCTGGGACACGTAGGATGCCCCCATGCCTTTGCTGCTGAGATGGATTCAGTGAGCATGAGTCACACTTGTTAGGTCATGGTAACAAGAAAAATGGCCGATATATCCCCTCCGTACAGATCATTGGGAGTATCTGGTGTCTTCACTCATTCATTCCTTCATACATGCATTCATGCAATGCTCACTGCCTTAGTTACTTTTTTTGTTGCTGTGATAAAGCTTCATGACCCTGGGCCTGGAGAGACCACTCAGCAGTTGAGAGCATGGGCTGTTCTTGCTGAGGACCCGGGTTCAAGCACCCACACGTTGGCTCACAACTGTTTATAACTCCAGTTGCAGGAGATCCAACAACCTTTTCTGGCCTCTGAGGACACCAGACATGTACGTAGTACACAGACATACAGGCAGGAAAAACATTCACAGGCATTAAAAAAAAAAAAAAGACAAGGAATGAAACGGCTCACCACAATCACGAGAACTTAAGGAAGACTGAGTTCTGATTCCAGAGATTGCAACCCTACCTCCTCCCAAGAGTGCTGAGGGCTGTGTTCAAATACCTGCACCTGCAGGGAGCTTTTCTTTTTTTACTTTTTGGCTTTTGGTTTTTAGAGACAGGGTCTCTCTGTGTAGACCTGGCTGTCCTGGAACCGGCTTTGTAGACCAGGCTGAACTTGGAGATTCATCTGCCTCTGCCTCCGGAGTTCTGAAATTAAAGTATGTGCCATCACGCTGGGCATCACCACACGTGCTCAGAAGTTATTTTTATTTTCTTGGAGTTTTTGTCTGCATTCCTCATGAGCACTTGGTACCTAGGGAGGCCAAAAGAAGGTTTGAATGCTGGAGTTGCACAAGAGGGCAGTGCTAGAACATTTGCCCAGGGTGTGTGAGGACCTGGCCCTCCCTCAGCAACACACACACACACACACACACACACACACGCGCGCGCACACACGCGCGCACGTGCACACGTACGCACGCACACAGGCACACACACACATGCACGCGCGCAGGCACGCGCGCACACACATAAATAAAATAATTCAAGGCTATTGAAATAAAAAAGAAAAGGGGCAAGCAGAGGCAGCGGCCCTGCAAGCTCGGGGAAATGTGAGAAGAGGCTTTGTTGGAATCGGATGCCCTCAGCCCACGGCAGTGGAGGGCGCTGCCAGCGAAGGGGGCTGTTGGGGGAGTGAGGGGTGGAAAGTGGCCGGCACAGAGAACAGGGTAGCCGGCAGAGAGAGGGAATAGGAACTCCTGGGGCAGGAGGAATGAGGAGCATGATACAGGAGTGTGTTCTCTGAGAGAAAAGCCTGCAGAGAGGGAGAATTGAACACTTCCGGGACGAGGTGGGGTAAAGGGAGAGAAAGTGACATTCTAGGGTCTTTTTGTCTCATCATCCTGACGACTTTAGACAAAGGAAAGCTCCCGGGGACCTCAGAAATGATTATGGAACGCACTCCGCAGGCCAAGCTGAACATGAAGTATCTACTCATGTCTCATACAGACCGTTTGGGTATAACGTAATTTCCACCTGACACAGGAAGACTGAGGCACAGACAGGTGGGTAATGGGCCCAGAGTGATACCGTAGTTAATACTGCTCTTAAACCCGGGCAGAGGGACTCAGAACCACCATCTGTATGTCACAGCCACACACAGAGAAATCAACTTGTTAGCCAGATGACAGCCTCTGGCCATAGTGACATCTCAGAGACCAGATTTACTCTTCTGGCTTGGAAAACTAGAACTGCTGGCTGGGGTGTAGCTCATTAGAGCTCTTGGCTGGCATTCACATAGATCTGAGTTTGAGTCTCAGCACCTTACAGACCAGATACTGGTCACCCCAGATCTTGGGAGGTAGAGGGCAGGGGGATGGGAAGTTCCAGGTCACCCCCAGCTAGTTTAAGGCCATCAAGGCTATGAGACACCCCATCTCAATAGAAGTGGTATTCCAGGGAGATGGCTCAGCCAGTAAAGAGCTTTCTGAGCAACCATGAGGACCTGAGGTTGAATCACCAGCATCCACTTTAAAGACAGACATGTTAGCACATGCCTTAGGTCCCAGCACTTGGAGGGCAGAGGCAGTTGGGTCTCTATGAATATGAGGCCAGTCTAGTCTACTGAGTAAGTTAAAGGGAAGCCAGGGTTACAAAGTGAAACCCTATCTCAAAACAAATGAGCAAACAAACAAAAACAGAAATGAGTTAAGAAAAATGAAATTCACAGATAAATTCATGGATCCAGAAAAAAGAAATCATCCTGGGTGAGGTAAGCCAGACCCAAAAAGACAAATGTGGTGTTTTCTCTTATATGTGGAAGTCAGCTGTAAAGCCTACACGATATGAGCTATAATGTGAGTTACCACAGAGGTTGGGTGCCCAGTGAGGGAATAGTGGGGAGGAGAGGATCGCCCAGGGCGTGGGAAAGAGGGTATATTGTTATAGAGAGAAGAAGAGAAAACTAGGAAAGGAAGGCTAGTGAGGAGGGGATCCAAGAGAAGGATAAGGAGGGAAAATAGGGAGGGACAAATAACTCCAAAGGCCATTTGAAAAACAATCTGGAAACCTATCGCAAAAACGTCCTAAAATACACACATGTGGGCTGGAGAGATGGCTCAGAGGTTAAGAGCACTGACTGTTCTTCCAGAGGTCCTGAGTTCAATTCCCGGCAACCACACGATGGCTCACAACCACCTTGAATGAGATCTGGTGCCCTCTGTTGGCATGCAGGCAGAAGACTGTATATACAACAAATAAATAAAAAAAACACACACATGTAAGGAAGGAATCTGCTGGGTGATAGTGGTGCATGTCTTTAAATCCAGCACTCAGGAGGCAGAGGCTCATCTCTGTGAGTTCAAGGTTGGACTGATCTATAGAGAGAGTTCCAGGGCAGCCAGGACTACACAGAGGAACCCTGTCTCAAAAACCGAAGGAGAAGAAGGAAGGAAGGAGGAGGAGGGAGGGAGGGAGGAAGGGAGGGAGGGAGGAAGGGAGGGGGGAAGGGGGAAGGGAGAAAGGGAGGAAGGGAGGGAGGAAGGGAGCTACCAAATAATAGAGAAGACAATGCTCAAACCATACATCTTATATCACCAAGCAGTCTCCAGTGCCATGAACGGGCTGCATCGTGTTGAGTCATTGGTGAAAGGGGTCCCACGGAAACCCCTAAACATCATAGGCTATAGCTAAGGCTGTTGGTAACTCTCCACAACCTGACACCAAGGCCCAGTTGCTGAAGACAGCACTTACATACAGCATCAAACATGGATAACTTGAGATGGTGCCTAACTAGAAGCTTCACCCCTGTTGGCTAGCATTCACGCAGCCTCTGCATGCTGTCAGAGGAGACAGGTAATCATCAATGTCTCCTAGCTACAATCCTTGTGACCTGTAACAGTGACCTGCCCGTAAGATACCACGGGGCAGTAGTGACTCAGGTGTAACCAACTACCTTCTAATTGGATTTAAGACCCATTCTGTGAGTTGAAAACCACACCTGACACTGCTAAAGCAGTCAAGAACCTGAAACTAGAAATGTCATAGGGAAGACCAAACACTACTGTTTTGCTAGAGGAGTATAGCAATAAAATAACTCATAACAACACATTTCTAACTCACAGATCCGTGCCTCACTCAGGCCCCAGCAGAGAAGCTTCTCCTTGCAGTACATGGGAGCTGACACAGCTGGGCAGCGTTCAGAGAGTGAGAGACTTTGGCTCACTCAGTCCTACGTGGGGATCTCCACCAAAGCCGTCCCTCCAGGCTTAGGGCTCCATGCAGAGGAGGAGTGGGAGATGGTAAGAGCCAGAGGGGATGCCTGCCTTCAGGTAAGCAGTCTTCCAGGTGCAGCAGGAATAACGCCCATGTGAACTCACGGAGGCTGTGGCGATATACACAGCGTTTGCACAGGTTCAAGCTAGACAGGGCCCCGGGATGAGAGGGGAAGCAGATACAGGCTCCCATCCCTAAGCTGTTTGCAGCTGACACACACGCGCTAAGGGAAAACCAATTTTCTTCAGTGGAGTCTCCCTAGATATGTTAACCAAACCTCAGGGAAGGCCCCGTGCCCAGGAAATACATGTTCAAAAATATATTGTATGAAAAGACCAGATAAACCAGACATGAATAGGCCGGGTATGGTGGCGCAGGCCTCTAATGCCAGGACCTGGAAGGCAGAGGCAGGCAGATTTCTATGAATTCTAGGCCAATGTGGTCTACATAGCAACTTCCAGGCTAGTCAAAACTAGACACACACAGGCACACAGACACACACAGACACACTCACACACACACACAGACAGACAGACACACACACACAGAGACAGACAGACAGAGAGAGAGAGAGAGAGAGAGAGAGGGCGAGAGAGAGAGAGAGAGAGAGAGAGAGAGAGAGAGAGAGAGAGAGAGAGAGAGAGAGAGAGAGAGAGAGAGAGAGAGCCCATAGCTCAGCAGTGAAGAGTACTGCTCTATTCCCGGCACCCACATGGTGGCTCAACATTCAGCACTGCCTCTAACTCCAGCTCCAGGGGATCCGACTCTTTTCTGGCCTCATGGGGCAGCAGGCACACACATGATTCACTGGTAGATAAAACTCCTCCACAAGTAAGAGGTAAAACAAAAAGACCCCAGAGTTCAATCCAGCACCGAATACAGCACATGAAGGAGGACAGCCCAAAGTCTAGAGCTCACACAGAGCTCAGGCTAGACCAGTCCCTGGAGCTCACTGAGAGCACAGGCTGGACCAGTCTCTGGGGATCACACAGAGCACAGGCTGGACCAGTGCCTGGAGCTCACACAGAGCGCATGTGGGATATTATGCATATTGGATAATGCACGCAATCTTCAACAGTCCTCAGAGTGGAGTCACCTTGGTGAAAGTCTAAACTAGCCTTGGACAGCCAGTCTGTACCTGTGCCAGGAAAAGGCAAGCATCACAGGAGAACTCTAATTCCATCTGTGGAGAAGCTCAGACGTTGAAGTGCGAGCACGGGGACCAGTGTTCGGACCTCCAGAACTCACCTGCGTGCCAGTGGGAGGTGGAGACTGAAGATCCCGGAGCAAACTGGCTAGCACGAGTTGCAAATTGGCCAGCGATGGGTTTGATGGAGACCTGCTTCCATGAATGAGGCAGGAAGAGCACGTCAACCGCCGGCTTCCACATGCATGTGTGTACACACGCAGGTAATTCACCCATGCACAAGCACCATGTGTGTACACACACAGGTAATTCACCCGTGCACAAACGCACCCGACAAAGGACAGACGGCAGATCAAAGTGAGGACACTGCAAAGCCACTCCACCAAGAGGCTTCTTACAGGAACGGAGTAAGGCAGATGCATCACTGGAATCCAGCTGAAGTGCGGGTGATGCTCCTGAAAGTGGGGAACTTGGAAGGCAGGAAGGCACCGCACAACCTCACAACTAACCGCACAACCTCACAACTAACCGCACAACCACACAACCGCAGGGAACTTAACAGCCTAAACAGCGGCTTTGGGGAGGGGCATCAAATATGGTTTCAGAAAATGAAACAAAGTGGAAGGTGCTCTGGGTTAGAGACGGAGCCGATTTGACACTGCTGAGGTAAATCAATGAAAAACAACTAAAGGCACACAGGGAGACCCTGTTTTCAAAAAACAAAAATAAAATTGAACAAATATTTCAGAATGAAGTCTGAAGGCCACATTCACCTACAGCTCCCGATAGACAGATCCGGCATTCACTGTCTGAGCCGTGCCTGCTCCACCCTGCTGGGAGCAGAGCCAAGGGTGGGTTGGTCTTGACTTCCCTCCTTGCTAAATGACAAGGCAGGAGCAACAGCTTGGTGCTTAGAGTCCTTCATGGCAGTCGCAGCCAGCCTGCTGGTGCCCAGCACCTGTCCCAGGGGGATGCCCTTCTCACACTGACCGAGACTGTGTTTTACAGGATGGATAACTTTCATGACGACGTGGATTCTCGAGGACTCCTTTGCTGTGTGCTCTGGAGTGTGACGGTGACAGGTGGCAGTCTCAGGACCCAGCTACTTCTCTCTGCACCACCTGGGAGGAGAGGGTGGGGGAGGGGCTAGGAGGAGCAGAACTTGGAGAAGTTTCTGGAAGAGGCCTCTGAAGATGCTGCAGAACCCCTATTGACAATGGTGGATGTGCTGGGGGCGTTGATTTCTTTCCCCTAGGGACAACAGACTCAGAAAGAAATATCAACAGGAGAGAGCTCCGGCTTGCAGCTGAGACGCGGGTTGGCGGTTCTGAGCCCTCTTTTGCCGTGGTTTCTTCACTCAGATACTCCTTGTCACCCTGGGAATAGAAACAAGTCCCACTCAGCAGTCCTAAAAATAAGCGCAGACCAGACAGAGACAGAGACCTGGATGAGTGAGAGTCAGAGGACAGTTAGGATTGCAGAGGCCTTCCAGACTGGCCACACCAAGCCACAATCCTTATGAATAAAAAGAAAAAGATCTAATAGAATCAAAAGAACTCAAGGCTTGGGTATATAGCTCAATTGGTAGAATTCTTTCCTGGCATTCATGAGGCCCTGGGTTCAAAACCAGTACCATATAAAACCAAGTGTGGTGGCACACTCCTTTTACCCCAGCATTGGGCGCTATATGCAAACAGATCAGAACCATGAGTGTGTGGCCAGCCTGGGGTACAGATGATCCTGTCCCCCACTGCCCCAAAAATGTCAAATGTGAAGTTACTTTTCATTGTGCCCAAGGTCCCCGAAGCCATCCCTAACGCTTCAGTGGCATGCTCCCATGGCCTGGTTTCCTTCCAGAGACATTAAACCCTTAAGTCAAGAGAGGCTCTGCAGGCTCCTGTCACCACCTCTCCAGCCTCCTGACAGTCTCGCTCGTCCAGGGACACGTCCCCTTCAGATGTCAGTTAAAGCCTCAGCCTGAAAGGCAGAGATGACTGAATTCCACAAGTGACAATGGGCCATGGCCAGTCCAGGCCTTGGTTATTTATTCTGCTACAACCCAGGCCAGCTTGATGGCTTCATCCGCCTGACTCAGCCTCCCGAGTCAGGATTATAGGATTATAGGTCTGTGTCACCCCCCCCCAGCACACACACACACACACACACACACACACACACACACACACACTCACACACACACACACTCACACACACACACATACACACACATACACACACACTCACACGCACACACACACTCACACACACACACACACATACACACACACACACACACACACACACACACACACACCCAGCTCCCCAGCTTAGGCTTTTTTTTTAATATTTTATTTTCCAGTTTAAATTTAGATAAGAAACGAGGTTGCTTCAAAAGTCAGTTCCAGGTCCCTCTCCCTGGAGTCTAGCTGCTTCGGTTCTGGATTCCCTGACTCTGGGCCAGGTTGCTGGGGAAAAATCCAACCAGCCTCCACATACTGCAACCACTGCAGCAGAATGCAGCCAAAAGAAGGCCAGTCAAATTGCCCAGCTTCGCTCCTCAGTCACAAGTGTGACAGCGCTGTGTTACGTCACTTAAGATTTTCTTGTTGTCTGGACACTGTCTCAACATGCAGCCGTCCTGGCTGGCCTGGAACTTGCTATGCAGATCAGGCTGGACTTGAACTCTCGGCCTCCAGAGTGCTGGGAGTGCTAGGATTAAAGCACCGCCGTGTTCAGCCTTGGGGCTGATTTTATGTGGAACACACATGTGGAGGGAGATCCGGTGAGAGCCTTCTCTAGGTCATTCCATCCTGATGTTGGCCCTTGAGGGTGGCACCCTCTGTTTTGTTTTCAGGAGAGAAAACTGAAGTTCAAAGGGTGACATCGCCCCTCCCTCTCACAGCTGGGAAGTAGTGAGTCCTGGCTCCACATCTGAGTCTGACCCCAAGGAAGCAGAGCTGGCTAGAGGGTGGCAGGGTTGGGGGGACTATGTCCCCAGATGTTAGGAAAGGACGAGCCTCATGCGCCTTACCTACACAGGACCATCTGGGGCTGCAGCGGGAGCAGAGTGGGGCAGGCAGGACAAGGGGCGGCTGGAGCCGGGGCCAGGCCTTGCGTCTGGGTGAACCAGGGCTCTTTGTGGCCAGGGGCTCCGTGATCCAAACTGACTGGGACAGAGCCCTGGCCCTCCTGCTCCCCACTTTGTACGAAATGCCTCCTGGTGTCACAGGGTCCGGGCTGAGCACTCATTCCCCACGGGTCCCCTGCTTCAGCCAGTTCACCAGCCGGCTGCCCACGTAGCCAGCTTCTTGCTGTGTGTACCTACGGAGTGGCTGTCACAGGGCCACCTGCACCGAGCATTCCCTCGATACACTGCCAGTCCCTGAGCTGGGGTCGTATCAGCATCATTTCATTCTCTTCCGTGACCTCTCTGTCCCCTTCTTCTCACTGTCAGCTTGGGGCATCCTAAGGGCTCCAAGCCAAACCTGGAACCTTTGTTCCTCTCTGATGGACAAGACAGGAAGGACAAGGTGGCTAGAGACCCCGCACACCCGTGAGGGCGGAGACCCCCGCCGGGTACCTCTGAGGTATGCTCTCCTGTTAGAGACCCCACACACCCGTGAGGGCGGAGACCCCGCTGGGTACCTCTGAGGTATGCTCTGCAGGGCCGGTTGGCCAGGAGCTCCACTAGGCGCCTGACTGCCCAGGTATCCCGACAGGTGGCCGGCATTTCTTTGGGGACCTGGGAGGAGAAAGGAACTCATCAGTGCAATTGCTGGGGAAGAGAGCGGTTGTGGGGGGTGGAGAGTGTGGGGGGGTCACAGATGGGAAAACCAGCTAGCCTCAGATTTTGTCACAGCTGAGGTAGTAGCATAGTGAAAGAAGGTTTGGAAGCTACTGAGTGGACCTTGGGGTCTGTTGTATAGATTCCTGATCTGCCGATTGCAACTTGGAGTGTCTTTGGAATTAAAAATTCCATTTATGTATTTATTTGTTTGTGTGTGTGTGTGTGTGTGAGTGTGTGAGAGTGTGTGTATATATGTATCTCTGTATGTGTGAGTGTGTATGTATGCATGTATCTCTGTGTATGAGTGTGTGTGTATGTATGTATGCATGTATCTCTGTGTATGAGTGTGTGTATGTATATATGTATCTCTGTGTGTGAGTGTGTGTGTATGTATATATGTATCTCTGTGTGTGTGAGTGTGTGTATGTATGTATCTCTGTGTATGAGTGTGTGTATGTATGTATCTTTATGAGTGTGTGTATGTATGTATCTCTGTGTGTGAGTGTGTGTGTATGTATATATGTATCTCTGTGTGTGTGAGTGTGTGTATATATGTATCTCTGTGTATGAGTGTGTGTATGTATGTATCTTTATGAGTGTGTGTATGTATGTATCTCTGTGTGTGTGAGTGTGTGTATGTATGTATCTCTGTGTGTGAGTGTGTGTGTATGTATATATGTATCTCTCTGTGTATGAGTGTGTGTATGTATGTATCTTTATGAGTGTGTGTATGTATGTATCTCTGTGTGTGTGAGTGTGTGTATGTATGTATCTCTGTGTATGAGTGTGTGTGTATGTATATATGTATCTCTGTGTGTGTGAGTGTGTGTATATATGTATCTCTGTGTATGAGTGTGTGTATGTATGTATCTCTGTGTGTGAGTGTGTGTGTATGTATATATGTATCTCTCTGTGTATGAGTGTGTGTATGTATGTATCTTTATGAGTGTGTGTATGTATGTATCTCTGTGTGTGTGAGTGTGTGTATGTATGTATCTCTGTGTATGAGTGTGTGTGTATGTATATATGTATCTCTGTGTGTGTGAGTGTGTGTATATATGTATCTCTGTGTATGAGTGTGTGTATGTATGTATCTCTGTGTGTGAGTGTGTGTGTATGTATATATGTATCTCTCTGTGTGTGAGTGTGTGTATGTATGTATCTCTGTGTATGAGTGTGTGTATGTATGTATCTTTATGAGTGTGTGTATGTATGTATCTCTGTGTATGAGTGTGTGTATGTATGTATCTCTGTGTATGAGTGTGTGTATGTATGTATCTCTGTGTGTGAGTGTGTGTGTATGTATATATGTATCTCTCTGTGTGTGAGTGTGTGTATGTATGTATCTCTGTGTATGAGTGTGTGTATGTATGTATCTTTATGAGTGTGTGTATGTATGTATCTCTGTGTGTGAGTGTGTGTGTATGTATATATGTATCTGTGTGTGTGAGTGTGTGTATGTATGTATCTCTGTGTATGAGCGTGTGTATGTATGTATCTTTATGAGTGTGTGTATGTATGTATCTCTGTGTATGAGTGTGTGTATGTATGTATCTCTGTGTGTGAGTGTGTGTGTATGTATATATGTATCTGTGTGTGTGAGTGTGTGTATGTATGTATCTTTATGAGTGTGTGTATGTATGTATCTCTGTGTATGAGTGTGTGTATGTATGTATCTCTGTGTGTGAGTGTGTGTGTATGTATATATGTATCTGTGTGTGTGAGTGTGTGTATGTATGTATCTCTGTGTATGAGTGTGTGTATGTATGTATCTTTATGAGTGTGTGTATGTATGTATCTCTGTGTGTGAGTGTGTGTGTATGTATATATGTATCTGTGTGTGTGAGTGTGTGTATGTATGTATCTCTGTGTATGAGCGTGTGTATGTATGTATCTTTATGAGTGTGTGTATGTATGTATCTCTGTGTATGAGTGTGTGTATGTATGTATCTCTGTGTGTGAGTGTGTGTGTATGTATATATGTATCTGTGTGTGTGAGTGTGTGTATGTATGTATCTCTGTGTATGAGTGTGTGTATGTATGTATCTTTATGAGTGTGTGTATGTATGTATCTCTGTGTATGAGTGTGTGTATGTATGTATCTCTGTGTGTGAGTGTGTGTGTATGTATATATGTATCTGTGTGTGTGAGTGTGTGTATGTATGTATCTCTGTGTATGAGTGTGTGTATGTATGTATCTCTGTGTGTGAGTGTGTGTGTATGTATATATGTATCTGTGTGTGTGAGTGTGTGTATGTATATATGTATCTGTGTGTGTGAGTGTATGTATATATGTATCTGTGTGTGTGAGTGTGTGTATGTATGTATCTCTGTGTGTGAGTGTGTGTGTATGTATATATGTATCTGTGTGTGTGAGTGTGTGTATGTATGTATCTCTGTGTATGAGTGTGTGTGTGTGTAAGTCAGACAACAATGTGAAGGAGTCGGTTCTCCTTCCAGCATGTGGTTCTCACAGATCATGAGAACCATGTCCTATGGCCTCAGAATAAGAAGGTCCCTGCTGCCACCTCCTCTTCAGTGAGTTCCCATTCTCTCAGCATGGGCAACATGACCAATTCTGGTAGGAACCACATAAGCCTCTTCTCACAGGACCTTCTGAATGGCGGCTTCTCCTCCTTCCCCTTCCTCTCCCTGCTTCCCTCCTCGTCTCTCCCCTCCAGCGCTGAGGACGGAACCAGGACAGGCGTGGTGCTGGTGACCACTCCATCACTCAGCTTCACCCCAGCCTTTCCTCTTCCTTTGTTCTCTTTGGAAGGCCCCTCCCTCCCCAGCTTGGGAGCGGCGGCTCAGTGGGTAAAGTGCTTGGTGTGCAAGCACGAGTTCAAATCCCCAGACTCTACACAAAGCTTCTACAGAGAGAAAGGAGGCAGAGTTGGGAGAATCTTGGAAGTTGCAGGTCAGCTAGCCTGGTGTACACAAAGCAAACAAAACAAGAGACCCTGTCTCAAACAAGGGAGATGAGGACAGCATCAGATTGCATGCGTTCTAACCTCCACACATGCCATGTGTGTGACTACATTCACACATACAAGCGTGTGTGTGCATGTGTGTGAGTGTGTGCATGTATGTGTGAGTGTGTATGTGTGTGAGTGTGTATGTGTGTGAGTGTGTGCATGTGTGTGTGAGTGTGTATGTGTGTGAGTGTGTGCATGTGTGTGAGTGTGTATGTGTGTGAGTGTGTATGTGTGTGAGTGTGCATGTGTGTGCATGTGTGAGTGTGTGCATGTATGTGTGAGTGTGTGCATGTGTGTGAGTGTGTATGTGTGGGAGTGTGTGCATGTATGTGTGAGTGTGCATGTGTGTGAGTGTGTAAGTGTGTGTGAGTGTGTGCATGTGTGAGTGTGTGCATGTATGTGTGAGTGTGCATGTGTGTATGTGTGTGAGTGTGTGTGAGTGTGTATGTGTGTGAGTGTGTGAGTGTGCATGTGTGTGAGTGTGTATGTGTGTGAGTGTGCATGTGTGTGCATGTGTGAGTGTGTGCATGTGTGTGCATGTGTGTGAGTGTGTGTGAGTGTGTGAGTGTGTGTGAGTGTGTGCATGTATGTGTGAGTGTGCATGTGTGTGAGTGTGTGAGTGTGTGAGTGTGAGTGTGCATGTGTGTGAGTGTGTGCGTGTATGTGTGAGTGTGCATGTGTGTGAGTGTGTGTGTGAGTGTGTGCATGTGTGTGCATGTATGTGTGAGTGTGCATGTGTGTGTGTGTGTGCAGGGAGGATAAACAAAAAGTGAAGCCCTTCCGGGGCAGCTGTCTTCCTCCTGTAACTATCACCTCTGCAGAGCTTACAGGAAGTACCTGCCTGCCACAGGGCTCTAGACAGAGAATGGAGGCCGATAAGGTTGTCCTGAAGCCTCCGCCAATTTCTTCTCAGGCCTCAGTTTCCTAACATCCAGTGATGGGTGAAGCAAAAGTTGTCTGTCCTCTGGAACGTCCAGTGACTCACCCCACAGTCATGCCATGGAGGGCCTGTTGTCTGACAGGTCCTGGGCTGGGTGCTGGGGCAGCATAGTGACTGGGGCTTGGTCCCTGGCTGTGGTCTTGACCCTCTAGAGTCAGCAGGGAGACTCCTACAGCTGGGCCACCATCTGCTTTACCGAGCTTGTTAGAAAAACAGGGGCCCTCCTCCTGGGCTCCCCCCTCTCAGCCCCAGCACAACCTAGTTCTTTGAGTGGACTTTCTGACTTTGGGACCCGTCTACAGATAACAGATGGCACTTGCCAGCACACTTGAGGATCTGACTATAGGTGTCCAACCCCCATGGAAAAGGCCAGGCACTGTACCTGTGACCCCAGTGCTCTGAAGGCACAGGCTAGAGGGTCCCTGGGCTTCCAGCCAGTCAGCCCAGCTGAACGGTAAATTCAAGGTTCAGGGAGAGACCTTGTCTTAAAAAACAGGATGGGCTGGGCGGTGGTGGTGCACACCTTTAATCCCAGCACTCAGGAAGCAGAGGTAGGAGGATCTCCGTGAGTTCAAGCCAGCCTGGTCTACAAAGCAAGTTCCAGGACAGCCAGAGCTATACAGAGAGAACCTAGGAGGAGAAAAAAGGATGGAGGGGCAGGTGAGATTGGTAAGTGGGCAGAGATGTTTGCTTCGGAGCCCAACAACCTAAGTTCAATCCCCTGGCTCACATCATTTGTTGTTGTTTGGTTTTTCCAGACAGGGTTTCTCTGTGTAGTCCTGGCTGTCATGGAACTTGCTCTGTAAACCAGGCTGTCCTGAAACTCACAGAGATCCGCCTGCCTCTGCCTCCCGAGTGCTGGGGTTAAAGGGTGTGGCCTCCACCGCCCGGCTGTCTTAGGTTGACCTGGGCTTTCCCTGTCTTGTGTGCAGGAGGCACAGATGCCCTACTCTGCGCTGGGAGAAGTAGTGAGCGGGAGTTACTGGGGAATCTGCATGTCTCCACATGGCCTCCTTATGCTTAATTAATAGGCAGACAGAGTGCAACTTCAGGTTGGGGATAATCTCCCCTTAGCACGTCAAAGGCACGGCTCTTCTTTAATGGGGCGGTTGAACAAGCAGGCGCTACTCTGAGTCTCTGCCTTTTGATGTCCTCTGCTTTCTCTCTGTGAGTCCATGAGAGCTGCTCTTTCTGTTGGGTTCTGAAACTCTGGTGGTGCCCTGGGGAATACGCTTTTACTTGCTCTTTGGTTTGCTCAGCTTGGAAATTCAAGTTGAAAAACTCTTGAATTTCTTCTTTTTCTTTCCTCTTCCCCTCTCCAACTAACCTTCAACTTTGCCTGGGCTAGCCTTGAACTCCTAGACTGAGGTATGTCTCCTGTCTTAGCCTCCTGGGCTAGTTTTGGATTCCTGGCTTGGGTATGTCTCCTGCCTTAGTCTCCTGGGCTAGCCTTGAACTCCTAGGCTGAGGTATGCCTTCTGTCTTGACCTCCTAGGCTAGCCTTAAACTCCTGGCCTGAGGTATGCCTCCCTGGGATAGCCTTGAACTCCTGGGCTGAGGTATGCCTCCTGCCTTAACCTCCTAGACTAGCTTTGAACTCCTGGGCTGAGGTATGCCTCCTGGGCTATCCTTGGACTCCTGGCCTGAGGTATGCCTCCTGGGCTATCCTTGGACTCCTGGCCTGAGGTATGCCTCCCCTCCTGGGCTATCCTTGGACTCCTGGGCTGAGGTATGCCTCCTGGGCTAGCCTTGGACTCCTGGGCTGAGGTATGCCTCCTGCCTTAACTGCCTGGGCTGGTACTGCAGGTGCCACAGTGGTTTTTCTGTTTTCCTTTGTGGTTTGTGTGTGTATATGTGGGGGGCACTTTTAGGAATGGTCTTTATTTTATTCTTAATTGTGATATTTTAATAAATAATAGCTATTACTTAGTTTATCTTTGGTTTAAAGTATTTACTTATTTTTGAGATTTATTTTATTCTATATAGATGAATGTTTATATGTAGGTACATTACATGTGTGCAATGCTCATAGGATCCAGAAGAGGGCGCCAGATCCTCCATGGCCTGGAATTACAGATGGTTCCAAGCCGCGATGTGGGAGCTGGGAATTTAACTTAGGCTAGCTGGAAGAGCACTGTGTGTTCATAACTGCTGAGCCATCTGTCTAGCTCCTATGTTGTTTGTTTGTTTGTTTGTTTTAATATAGGGTGTCACATATCCCAGGCTGGCCTCAAACTCTGCATTTCAGGTGACCTTGTGTTCCTAATCTTCCTGCCTCCTCTAGCTCCCAGTTACTGACATGGAACCTGTGTGTCACTAGGCCTGGTTTATGCAGGGCTAGACACTGAGCCTAGGGCCCTGTGCATCCTAGGCAAACACTCCCAGCCGAGCTGCATCCCTGGCCCCTTCCTCCCTCCCTCCCTCCTTTCTTTCTTTCTTTCTTTCTTTCTTTTTTTTTTTTTTTTTTTTTTTGGTTTTTTGAGACAGGGTTTCTCTGTATTGTTTTGGAGGCTGTCCTGGAACTAGCTCTGTAGATCAGGATGACCTCGAACTCACAGAGATCCACCTGCCTCTGCCTCCCAAGTGCTGGGATTAAAGGCGTGTGATACCAACACCCAGCTGTAGTGCACACCTTTAATCTCAGCATCCAGGAGGCAGAGGCAGGTGGATCTCTGTGAGTTTGGGGCCGGCCTGGTCTACATAGAGTGTTCTAGGTCAGGGCTACATATAAGATTATAAAACCCTGTCTTAAAAAGGGTGGGGGAGGATGAAGTTTATTCAGGTATGGTGACTCAAGCCTTTAATGCTAGAACTTGGGAGGCAGAGGCAGATCTGTGTGAATTCAAGGTGAGCCTGGTCTACAGAATTCCAGAGCAGCTAGAGGAATGCAGAGAAACCGTGTCTCAAAAAATATATAGTTTATGTCAAATTTACATATATGTGTGTATGTGACTGTACATGCATGTGTGTGCAGGCAGGGTGAGCTGGTGTGAGTATGCATGCATGTGTGTGCAGGTGGGGGTGAGCTGGTGTGAGTGTGCATGTGTGTGTACAGGTGTGAGTGAGTGTCTTTGAGTGTGCATGCAACTGTGTGCATGTGGAGTGATCTGTGTGTCTGTGTGAGTGTGCATGCATGTGTGTGCAGGCGGGAGTGAGTGTCTGTGAGTGTGCATGCATGTGTGTGCAGGAGGGAGTGAGCTGGTGAGTGTGCATGTACGTGTGTGCAGGCGGGGGTGAGCTGATGTGAGTGTGCATGTGTGTGTGTGCAGGCAGGAGTGAGTGTCTGTGAGTGTGCATGCATGTGTGTGCAGGTGGGAGTGAGCTGGTGAGTGTGCAGGTGGGGGTGAGCTGATGTGAGTGTGCATGTGTGTGTGCAGGCGGGAGTGAATGTCTGTGAGTGTGCATGCGCGTGTGTGCAGGCGGGAGTGAGTGTCTGTGAGTGTGCATGCATGTGTGCAGGTGGGAGTGAGCTGGTGAGTGTGCAGGCGGGGGTGAGCTGATGTGAGTGTGCATGCCCGTGTGTGCAGGAGGGAGTGAGCTGGTGAGTGTGCATGCACGTGTGTGCAGGCGGGGGTGAGCTGATGTGAGTGTGTGTGTGCAGGCAGGAGTGAGTGTCTGTGAGTGTGCATGCATGTGTGTGCAGGCGGGAGTGAGTGTCTGTGAGTGTGCATGCACATGTGTGCAGGCAGGAGTGAGCTGGTGTGAATGTGCATGTGTGTGTGCAGGCAGGTGAGTGTCTGTGAGTGTGTGCAGCTTTCCATCCTGCATGTTGTAGTCATCTTCTGGAGTCTATTCCTTAAAATACAATGATCCCTGCAGCATCTCCGGCTTCCCGAGGCAGGAGAGAAGTGCATGAACTCCATCCTCCATCTTTAATTAGAAGTTTCTCCAATTGGGTTTCTGTCGTCACCTCAAACTCTACTGGACTCCGAGCCGAGCTTTCCTCTTGCACCACAAAATGAGCTGCTTCTCTGTATATCTGTCTTCCTGTCCCGGTTTCTGTCACTCTGTTATCTAAGCTTTAAAACCATGGGGTCCCTCTTATATCTGTGTTTTTCTTGCCTCCTATTTGTGGAACAAGGTCACCTTTTCCTCCTCCTCGCAGTTCCCTCCCACTTCCCTTCTTTGGTTCGCAGCCACCACCAGATCTGTCTTCCCACAGCAGGGCAGGAACGAGAGGCCCTGGGGTGGTCTCCCAGCTTCGCCCCCACAGCTGATCTACAGTCCGTTTTAGTTTCCTTTGGTTTGGGTTTAGGCTTTGTTATTCTGTATTTTCAGGCAGGGTCTTGCTATGTAGCCCAGGTTGGCCTCAAACGCCCAATCCCTTCCACCTAACAAATCCATTTAAAAGAAGAAGAAGAAGGGGGCTGGAGGTCTGGCTTGGGGTTGAGATCATGGCTGCTCTCCCAGAGGACCCAGGTTCAGTTCCCAGCACCCACATCAGGTACCTTGAAACTGCCTGTAACTCCAGCTCCAGGAGATCTCAGACCTCTGGCTTCCTCAACACCCACACTCACACGCACCCTTCCCACACACACACATATTCATCATTGCGAAATAAAATAAATCTTTTTTTGAAAGACTCTGGGGCTGAAACATGACTTAGTGGTTAAGAGCATTGGCTACTCTTCCAGAGACCTGGGTTTGATTCCCAGCACCCACATGAAAGGCCTTGGGGGGTGATCAGGGTGTGAGCCACATGGCGGCTCACAATCATCTGTAGCTCCAGGTCTTGGGGATCCAATGCCCTCTTCTGGCCTCCTCAGGCATTGCACAGATGTGATATACAGGCAGATTTTAAAAATCGGGAATGCCTTTAATTCCAGCACTTGGGGGTAGGGGCAGAGGCAGGTGGATCTTTGTGAGTTCCGTGAGTTCAAGGCTAGCTCTATCTACATAACGAGTTCTAGACCAGGTCCTCTTCTCCTGTTTCTGCTTGTCACGTGGCTCCCTGGTGCTCTGGGGAGAGAGACTGTCTAACCCATTTTGTATTTTAAGACCTCATCTGAGTGTCTTATATGAAGGATAGTCTCAGTAACTTTTGAATGTGTGAGTGACTGGCCCGCTACATTCCATTATTTATCTGCCCCTTCTCTACTGCCTCGCTGTCATATATTAATAACACTCTTTACAGGAGGCCTCTTGAATAATTAAGGTGCTTGGAAGTGTCTAGAAGGACTCTTTCCATGGAAAGCTGTCTAGAGAAGAAGGCACTGGAGTAAGTTCTTTCTTCGGTGGGGACAGGGAAGGAGGGTGTCGCTGTGTAGACCAGCTGGAGCAGGCTCAGGTCTCTTCTTTTGCATGTGTGTGCATACATGTGCACATGGGTGCCAGCCGGTTTTCCTCAGAGGCCGTCCACGTAGTTCTTTAGACAAGGCTGTCTTTCCGGCCTGGAGCTCCCCTGGGTAGGCTACACTGGTTGACCAGGGAGCCCCAACAGGAAGGATTCCTGTGTCTGTCTCTCCAGGGCTAGATAGTTTTTTTACACGTGGGTTCTGGGGATCAAACTTCAGGCCTCAGACTTGTGTGGCAAACACTGACTGAGCTGTCTCCCCAGCCCCCGCCGGGTGTGAAGCAGGCTCAGAGAACACTGCACCTGGGTGTGAAACAGGCTCAGTTAATGCTCCTAAACTGTCTGGTGCTCTGGGACAGAGAAAGACACCTGAGCCAGCTTGGGGTTCTCTCTCACACAGGCAAAATCAGGCCTGGGTTGGTGGCAGACCTGTGGCAGCTAGGAACTGAGTGGCCTCTTGGAGGGGTTTCTGGAGACAGTGGCAGCCAGCTTCTCTCAGAGAGCCTGGAGCAAGAGAAGCGGAAGTGTGAGAGAGGAAACTGGTACTGCGGGGGGGGGGTGGGGTGGGGGCAGCTGTGGAAAAGAGGGACTTGTAGGGGACAGGAGTCTGCAGGGGGACTTGTAGGGAAGGGAGTCTGCAGGGGGACTTGTAGGGGAGGGAGTGTGCAGGGGGACTTGTAGGGGACAGGAGTCTGCAGGGGGACTTGTAGGGGACAGGAGTCTGCAGGGGGACTTGTAGGGGACAGGAGTCTGCAGGGGGACTTGTAGGGGAGGGAGTCTGCAGGGGGACTTGTAGGGGACAGGAGTCTGCAGGGGGACTTGTAGGGGACAGGAGTCTGCAGGGGGACTTGTAGGGGAGGGAGTCTGCAGGGGGACTTGTAGGAGACAGGAGTCTGGAGGGGGACTTGTAGGGGACAGGAGTCTGCAGGGGGACTTGTAGGGGACAGGAGTCTGCAGGGGGACTTGTAGGGGAGGGAGTCTGGAGGGGGACTTGTAGGGGACAGGTGTCTGCAGGGGACTTATAGGGGACAGGTGTCTGCAGGGGGACTTGTAGGGGACAGGAGTCTGCAGGGGGACTTGTAGGGGACAGGTGTCTGCAGGGGACTTATAGGGGACAGGAGTCTGCAGGGGGACTTGTAGGGGAGGGTGTCTGCAGGGGGACTTGTAGGGGACAGGAGTCTGCAGGGGGACTTGTAGGGGACAGGAGTCTGCAGGGGACTTGTAGGGGACAGGAGTCTGGAGGGGGACTTGTAGGGGAGGGAGTCTGCCGGGGGACTTGTAGGGGAGGGAGTCTGCAGGGGGACTTGTAGAGGACAGGAGTGTGCAGGGGGACTTGTAGGGGACAGGAGTCTGGAGGGGGACTTGTAGGGGACAGGAGTCTGCAGGGGGACTTGTAGGGGACAGGTGTCTGGAGGGGACTTGGGAAGCTTTCACACTCCTCATGCTATGCTGAGTCCCCACTCACCTGCCTTAGGAGCCCCAAGTGCCACATTTCCAAAGTGCCCATTAGGCTCAGGCCTCTGTTGGTGGAAGGGACTCCCTCCCTGTTTCTTCCCCTCCAAAAGCCCAGTGATGGTTTCCCGTCCCTCTTGCTGAGAGTTTTGTATTGAGCCGGGTTCTGGGCAGAGCTTCCTTGGTCTGGGGTGGTGGCAGGATGGGGTGGGGGTAGGGGAGGCGTGGAGAGTGTGGGGTGGGGTGAAAGACATGAGCTAAAGAGGCAAACTCAGAACCCTGTTCTTTAAAAAGGAATGAAGTCATCCTAGATGGGAGTCCAAGGCCATGTCCCCTGCACTCCCCCCATGGTGACTGAAGTCTTTGGAATAGCCTCCGCTCTACACTTCTCCCCAAGCCTGCTTCTCAACTGACTGTCTTCTGGGGGCTGTTCCTCCTGGGGTGCCATTCCCAGGCTTCCGCCTCTATGGGCCCTGCCTTGGCCTGGGCTAATGCTCTCTCCTGGCTGTCTTTTAAGATTCCCCATCTTGTTTCAGACTTCCTTCAAATGACATTATCAGTGTACCAGGAACGCCTGGCGCGTCCCCCAACTCCTTCCCCTGGAAGACAGCCAGATTCTGAGTTGTTTTGTCACTCCTATAGATTCCTTAAATCTCTGTTGCATGTATATACCTGATAGAATGTTGCCATAGATGCTATAAATGTAAGCATTGCCTCCCCCTCCCCCACCTTTATTTATTTTTTTCATTGTATCTCTGCTTTGGTCTTGCTTAGTCGGTTTCTTTGCTGCCTTGGAAACTGTAGCACACCTGAGCTGGGGGGGGGGGCTGAACTAACACTTAGCACTGCCCAGCTCATTACCGCGAATGGCATGGACTTTGCCTGTCTCCATCTATTCTTGGCCATAGAAGCAACTCCACCCCGACATAAGCCTTTGTGACTGTCCTCCCCACCAGTTCCCCACAGCAGTGGCCTGGCACAACTTGGGGACAATCCAGGTCCCAGAGAAGGAGGGACCGTGATGGAGGACACCCATCCCACCTTGGCACTTCCAGCTAGCTTGGGTACCTAGCGGGTGGTCAAACCCATGCCTGCCCGGACCCTCTGCTAGGATAACGGGCCTTTCAGACCGGGCAGGCCCGGGGACAGACTGTGTTTCTAAACTTTTGTGTTTTACATCATTCATTTATTTTACATGGTGTGGGGGGGGCGTGTGCAGATCACAGAAGAGTTAGTTCTCTCCTCCCGCAGCTGTGGGTTTCTGGGGATTGAACTCAGGTGGTCAGACTTGGCAGCAAGCGCCCTTACCCCAGGAGCCATCTCCCTAGCCCTGTTTTTCTAAACGTTTGATCCCGAGGCCAGGGGAGAGGGCCAGGCCTGAGTGGTGGGACTGCCCTGCAGCCTGTGGAAGGGGCCTCTGGGTGTAAACCAATCAGTGTGTGCAAGCTGGGCTGTCAGCTCCCGCTCCAGACAAGGCTCTCTTTGTCTGGCCTGCCCCGAGGTGCTGCAGAAGGCTCTGTATGATTATTTCCTCAGGGCGGCTGGGCCTTGCTTTGCTGCAAAGTGGGGTTTACCTCATTCAGTCAGCTGGGGGCTCAGAAAACCGCCGTCTACACCTCGCCTCTGAGGCTCCCTGTACCTCAGCTGAGTATCTCCAGAGAAGCAGTAGGCACCAAGTCTCTCCTTCCTTTCTCTGGGAGCAAATTTGTCCCCTACCTCCTCCTCACATTCTGTAGCCCAGGCTAGCCTTGAACTCATTGGTGGTCTTTCCGTCCAGCCTCCTGAATGCTACAATTACAGGCATGAGCATCCATATCTTCTGAACCACATGCTAGTTAATTAGACTGTGCCTCAGTTTCCCCACCTGAGAAATGGGGAGATAGTACCTAACCTAGAGTTGTGGGGAATGAAACACAGGGTGTCTAGAAGCATGCAGGACACAGTAAATTCGTTAAATGTTAATACTTTTTTTGAGGGTTATTTTTGAGACAGGGCCTCATGTAGCCCAGACTGACCTAGGACTATATGAGCCATGACACTCTTAGACTCATGATCCTCCTGCTTCTCAGGCGCTGGGACTACAAGTATAGGCTGCTTCTTGGATGTTATTACGCATTACTGTTAATCCATCCTTCCTTTTGATGAGTGAGCAGCTGTGGGGGGTCTCTGACTTTGGGTCCTCACATTCTTTCTCCTTCCTTTTGATTTTCTGTAGACTGCTTCATAAGTCACATGTCGGAAGAATCTGGAAGGCCCCATCAAACAGCAAAAGGAACTCTCTGTGCCGGCCAGAGGTAAGGGTGCAAAGGCGTTGGCTCCACCCTCGCGGAGCAGTCAGCGTCCCCAGCAGCGGGTCCGCTTTGTCTGAAGCGCCCTCTGCCGGCCGCGGGCAGCAGGCGCTGAGACAGGGCCACCGTTCTGGGAGATGGAGACCGCGCTGGGGGTGCAGCAAGACCTTGCCTCCGGAATTCAGGCCTCCAAGAGCTTCTCCACCAGGGCGGAAACCTCAAGACCAGGACGAGCCGCGGGCCGCAGTCAACCCAGCCACCAGAGGCTGGGCAATGGCTCAGCAGTTAGGAACACCAGCTGGCTGCTCTTGCAGAGAGGGCTGGAGTTTGGTTCCCAGCACCCACATGGTGGTCCATAACCGTCTCTAACTCCATTTCCTGGGGATCTGAGGTTCTCTTCTGGCTTCTACAGGTACCTGACTTATATGATGCACTTAACATACACGCAGGCCAAGTATTCATACACATAAAATAATCTTCTGAAATAAATAACTAAAAAAAAAAAAGGTTAAAGAAAGGAGAGAAGCTAGACAGCATGGAGGACTTCCAGGACAGCCAGGGCCACATAGGAAAATCCCGACTAAAACACAGAAAAGATAAACTGAGTGTCTAAGTGATCCTAGAAACTTCCTGTGTCATATCTGGTAGAACAGTCTTCGTCAGCACCCAAGGTAGACCTTTAGCCTACTTCTCCACAAATTGATAAATATTGCCACTACTCTATGAAAGAGTGGGGATAAGAACCAACCCCACTAGGATTCTAGTTGACGCAGGAGAAACTGCAGTTAGACTGCTGGGAGAACTGTCCTGAGTACAAAGCTGGGGTGGGGGAAGGATGCATCTTGCCCCTTTTAGGGTCTGGAGTAAGCAGGCTGCTACTGGGAATAAGTCTCAGAGTAGAGCCTGTTTTCGCAGGGGTAGGGTAAAGGAGGTATGAGCTTGGCAGCCAACACCCTGGATTCTCCGAGGGCCTTTGGGCCAGGAGGGGAGAAAAGAAGGACAAAGGCCACAGTGAGGTTGACCGCAGAAGGTGCCATCTAGAGGAAACACGTGGCCTCTGTGGTGACGAGCAGTGCTGTCCGTCAGGGTAAGCAGGGCCTGTCTGTCTCTAAGCGAAGCCTGTTCCTCTCTTGGTGTGTGTGTGTGTGTGTGTATGCGTGTAGGTGGATGGGCAGACACATTGAGGTTCATCTCTCACCGAGTGTACAGGGGTGGAGGAACTAAGGTGAGGGAGAGGGGTCAGCGAGCCAGAGTTAGAAGGGAACAGGGTCAGCAGGGGATGTCACCGGCCACCAGTCGAACTGCCAGTCTTTGGAGTCTCAGAAGCTGAGACGCAGCGTGTGGCTTGCAGCGAGCTTGTGCGGGAGACCTGCAGAAGAGGCCCCAGGGAGCTGTGCTGGAAGGGGATGTCACCCACGGACAGAACCCGCCTTGGGACTAATGGCCGGGCAGTCAGGTCTCTCCTGTCCTTTCCTCCTCACGCTCGAGTCCCCTGAACACATCATTCTTTCCCCAGCCCACCTGCACTATGCCACCGCAGACACATGCATTACAGGGCCAACCCCGTCGTGTCAGGATGCACGCAGGCCTGCCCAGGCGACCTGATGGCTTAGTTGGGCACCCTGTGTGGGGCGGCACACACTTAGCCACAACGGCAGAGGCCGCTGTCACGAGTTGTACTACTCTCCCGGATGGGGCAGAGTGTCCTGGCTGAGGGTGCCGTCGGCAACGATACTGCAACAGGTCCTGACACTCAGGACTCGGGATTAGAACCCTGGTTCATGCAGGGGGCCAGTTGAGAGGGACTCAGGATGGCCTGTGCCCCGACACAGGTTCACAGGCCTGGCTTGCTTGCCGCTGCTGTCCTCAGCGAGTCTCCCGACTCCGAGGGCCCTCCCCTCCCTCGCCTTGGTGACACACACAGGGCCCGGTAAATAGAGGACTTTAATATTCTGTGCTGGTCAAACGGAACACAGGTGGGGATGCAGGGGAAGGCCAGGGCCCCTTGCCTCGCAGGAGGGTGGCTTGTGTAGGGCAGGATAAGGGTTGGTGAACACGGGGTTCTCCTGGGAAATGTCCAAGGAGTCTTTCTCAGGGAAGGGGCCATGGCAGGGTGCTCCAGGGCATCCCTGACACCCAGTCTGTGGCCTTGGGTTGTGGGTCCCCCATAGGGGGTCCGCAGAGTCTCAACTTTCCAGCTCTTCTGCTAGAATCCACACTGCCAGCATGACTTGGTCCTATGCGGGGGTCTGAAGAGCCCCCAGAAAACAGCCCAGGGTTGGGGGCACGATTCTGCCCTCTCCCTTCTCCTTAGGCAGGGCAAGAACAGAGGGTAAGTGGGCAGGACTGCCCCTGGACCCTGGGGAGGGGGGAAGAGAGGGTCTTGCCACCAACAGACACTGTAAACTTTGGTTTTAACAATAACTTAAGTGGAGGGACGGCTTCCAGCCTGGAGCCAGGGTGCAAGGTGGGGGGCGGTCAGGGTGCTCGGGAGGCGACAAAGGAAAAAGCCAACAAAAAGATTTGGTTTTTGCTTCCGGCATAAGAAAGGTCTTTGGTCATCCGTTTAACTGGGGGACAGGTGCTGAGGGGTGAGAGGGCCCCACTGCAGGGATTCGCAGGCCGCGGCTGAGGATGGTTCCTGCCTGGCTTCCTCCCATTGTGATGGTCAGGCCACAGAGGCCACCTATTGCAATACAGCTCTGAAGGTGGCCGGCACAGGGTCCCTCAGAGCTCTCTCCAGGTCGGGGTGCCCAGCAAACAGGGTGGGGTGAAGGCCTGCTTCGTCTGGGCGCTTGCCACACCCCAGCAGCTTGAGGGTCTGGGCTCCCACACCGAGTGGGGAGCTGGGGATGGGGAACCTTATAATCTTCACAGTCGGGAAAGGCCAGGGGAAGACGAACCAGGAAGGGACCGCCGGCCAGAAGCCTCTGCCACAGCCAGGGCAGGAGACGAAGCTCAGGGGTGTGAGGGTGGCTCGGCCCCGCCCGCGGGTCTCCCCTGTGCTAAGGGGCCCTGGAGGGGAGCGCTGCTGGGGAGGAGGGCCCTGCTGCTGCTGGTGGTGGTTGGGATACAGGGGAGGGTCTGACCCTCCACGTCCTCTACGGGTCCTGGGCCAAGGGTTCTGTGTCCTCTCAGGAGGCAGGCATGTGTCTGCCCCCAGGCGTCTGTCGGTCAGGTAGCTTGGGGAGCTGCTGGCCCAGGTCTCCCCCCGTCTGAGTCCCCGAAGTGCCTTGAGGTTGGAGGGGCTGTAGAGTGGGGTGGGTGGGCTGCGGTCTGGACTGGGCAGCAGGGTCCTGTCCCGCCCTGCCTGCCCACCCAGCCCTTAGGACATGTCTTCTCCTGGCAGGTCCTCCTCCAGTTCCCTGTCTTCCGGGGGCCCCACAGTGCTGGGGGTGGGGGCTCCCAGGGCAGGCCCCGGCCGTCTGTCCTCCTCTGCCTCGGCAGGCTCCTCTTTCACTTGGACCTGGTGACTGATGGAAAGGGTGACGTGGGTATGTGGGTGCCGGGGCGCCCCTTCCTCTCACGAATTCATCCGGAAGCCCAGGAACCCGCCAGAATCCCAGCATCTGAGGTCTGACACCCCCCACCCCCAGGCTCTGTGTAAAGAGACAGGAGATGGGCAGAAGTGGAATGAGAGATGGGGAGGGAGGGAGGGGGAGGGAAAGGGAGGGGGGAGGGAGGGAGAGGGAAAGGAGAAGGAGGGGGGAGAGGGAGGGGGAGGGAAGGGGGAAGGAGGGAGGGAGAGAGGGGAGGAAGGGGGAGGGGGAGCAGAGAGAATCACCGGGAAGAGATCACCACCTTCCACACCTGAGGGGCTTCTGTGAGCTCACCTGTACTGAGGAGGGGAGAGACGAGGAGGGCTGCTGCTCCCATTGCTGGGCAGTGGCTCCCCGGGGGCACCCATGTCATCCTGGCTGAGGGGCAGTAGGCTGCTGGCTGAGCCAGGGTTCAGCATGCCAGGACTGCTGAGGAGGGGGAAGCTGCTCTCTGCCAGGGCAGCCTGGAGCACACAGGGCGGGGCCGTCAGTGGCTGGAGACCCTTCCCCGCTGCCGGAGCCCTCATGGAGATGGCACACGATCTCTCTTGGCAACCACTGCTCCCCACCCCCAACACATATCCAGCCAGAACTCTCCACCCCACCGCCCAGCTTCCCTGGAAAACTTCCAGCCTAGCAATGCGCCCCTCCCGCCTGGGGATGGAGGACCCTAGTCTGATGGGCTGAGGGATGGGACTCCATTGGATGTACCAGGCTGTGCCCGCCCATTCCAAAGCTTGAAATCAGAGGTGAGCACTGGTACAGCGTTGGAGCGGAGCAGGGGGAGGGCTGAGGCCCCAATGAGGAGTGTATTACCCTCCTTCCCGCCTCCCCCACCCACTGGGGGAGAAGTCTAGGCAGGGGTAGCAGGTGGGCTCAGTCACCTGGTAGCTGGCGTTGAGGGCACCATAACTGAGGCCCGAGATCATGTTCTTCACCAGGGTGGGACTCCTGGGGAGAGAAGGTAACCTCCGCTTACTGGCTGGCACATGACTGTCCCGACTTTGCTTTCCCGTTGCTACAGGACAGGCCACAGACGGGTCCTTCCCATTTATTCTCTCTGTTCTGTTCTTAGAGCACACGGCGGTGCAGGAAGCAGGGACAGCCTTAGAGCTGGAGAGCAGGATTCCCATTATATATTCTCTGTCTCTCTCTCTCTCTCTCTCCAGGGTCCCAGCCAAGGGACAAGCCTTTAATCCTAGCACTCAGGAGGCAGAGGCAGACAGATCTCTTGAGCTTTAGGCTAGCCTGGTCTACATAGTAAACTCCAGGAAAGTCAGTGCTAAACAGAAAAATCCCCCCTCAAAAACAAAACAAAAAAGAAACCGGGTCTCTCATAGCCCAGGCTGGTCGCTGAAGTGCCTGTAGCTGAAGCTGGCCTTGAACTCCTGATCCTCCAGCCTCTGCCTCCTAAGTGCTGGGAACAGTGCTGCACCACCATGCCTATTTCCTGACGTCTGGCAAACAAAGGCTGGTCTAGAGCTTATATTACTCCTTATGCACGAAGTCCGCTTTCTGGGATTCTTGAACTTAGGACAGACGAGCCATGTGTTCAGACCTGTTCCCCAGAAACACACAACCAAGAGGGGCCCCTCTGCTGCAGAAGCAAGAGATGCTGGGGAAGCCAGGCTGGGACAGTCTGCCTCCTGCAGAACCTCTCAGGACTCCCACCACAGGGGAGAGGCAGAGGTGCACCAGGCTGGTAGAGACACTACCAAGTGCAGAGGCTGGCATGCGGGCACATAGTAGGGCATTTCTCAGTCTTACCCAGCCCCTGCTGCCCAGCAAGGCTGTGCTTGGGTAGAAGAAACATTGGGTACTAAAGTTATCTTAGCCTGGGGCTGGGGAGATGGCTCAGAGGTTAGGAGCACTGGCTGCTCTTCCAGAGGTCCTGAGTTCAATTCCCAGCACCCACATGGTGCTCACAGCCATCTGTAACGCGATCTGGTGCCCTCTTCTAGTTCACAGGCATACATGCAGACAGCACTCACATCTAATAAAAAAAATCTTTAAAAAATATTATCTAAGCCTACTTCAGGCATCCCCTGAGCCAGGGCCCTCTGGCTGGTGCTGGTGGTGTGTGACACCTGGTCCTGGAAGCAGCTCTGCCACCCATCTGCCGTGTGGCTTCCTGCCAGCCCCTCACCCTCTCCACTCAATAGAGGTGGAGGTGCGGCCCAGGGTTATCCTCCTATGACTGGGAGGAGTGTAGGTGACAGCTATGGCCTTGGCCCGCATCCCAATTCTGGCCATTACTGGGGGAGTCACCTCTCTGGTATTCTGTCCTCCGATTGCTTCTCTCAGTCAGAAGTGCGAGCAGGAGATCTCAACACTACCTCTGCACTGTCCTGTCCGTTATGTCCGTGCAGCTCGCCAAGCACTGGTCTCTGCCACCCTTGACTCCCACATTCCCTTTTTGGGGTAGCGTTTGGAGTCAGGTGTCCTTGAGATGCGCGGTCTGGCTCGAGTACAGCTCACCCCGCTGGGACCCACATACCCTGTCATCTTTGGTGGTCTCCGCTTCTGATACTCCCGCTCGTCCACGGTCCACACAGCCCCCTTGACATTCTCCACTCGGACGAAGCACTTGTGCAGGCTGAGGTTGTGGCGCACAGCGTTCTGGGGATGCAGTAAATGGGTTCACCTCCGTTCCAGGGAACACACACAGAGAATCCTCCTATGGCCCCACATCTCATGTCCCAGTGAACAAAAACCACCTACTCAGCCCAGGGACAGCAAGAGGGAAGGCTCGCCCTGCCCCTTCTGCCAGGAGCTCCCCACTTCGGCCTCAACTTAGAAAACGCTGTCTTGGAGAGGATGTGGTGGCCTTTATTCCTCAGTGTGAAAGGCAGAGGCCAGCCTGGTCTATAGAGGGAGTTCCAGGCCAGCCAGGACTATATAGAGAGGCCCAGGACTACATAGAGGCCCTGCCCCAAATGAAAGAAAAGAAAATGCTGTAGCCAATGAAATAAAATCATACCTTTTCCCACCCTGGATAGCAACCATTCCTGACGTCTGATTTTTTAAAATGTGTTTTGCCTGCAGGTATGTCTGTGTGTAGTGTGTTAGATCCCTGGAACAGGAGTTACAGACAATTGTGGGCTGCCATGTGGGTACTGGGAATTGAACATGGGTCCTCTGGAGGAGTAGCCAGTGTTCTTAACCGCTGAGCCATCTCTCCACTCCCATGGCTTCTGATTTTAAGATGGCTTAGAGAAGTTGGGGCACTATACCTCAGGCACACAAGGGACTCTGGGCTAGCAAACAACTCCTGCCACTAACTCAGGGACCTGGCTACCTTCACTGAACCCGACTGTGTCAGACGACTTCCTAAAAGCACGGGCACACAGTGGAGCCTGGTGCATACACGTGGAGACACACTGCTAACTGGAAAGGACATCCTAAATGCACAGCTGTGAGACAACAGGACAAGAGAAAGGGTGAGTCGTCCTGTCACCTCCTCCTAGCAGGAGGACTTTAGAAATTGGGGCCACCTGGTTGGTAGGACACATGGGCAGGGGTTGCTGGTCCTAATTCCCTCTGGAAGCCTGGGTGAGGGCCCTGATCTACCCATCTCCTATCCCCCATAACTCTCTACTTAGTTTTTCTGTCTCTCATCACCAGCCCCAGTCCTGTCCCCATTACCTGTCCCCCATCAGCCTCCTCCAACTCGCCCCATCCCCGTCTCCTCTTTACATTTCTAAATGGGGAAGAAAGCGGGCAGGGCGGGCAGTGGGTGCCCCTGGAGATCCCCTCTCCCATCCAACTCTTGCCTCTTGCAACTGGCCCGATTTCATTACCAATTTTAATTTGCCTCTAATTAAATCCTGTGTATTTTTCCGACTCGCTTGCTAATCCACGAGGGAGGCGGGCGGCTGGAGTGGAATCTCACGGAGCGATAATTACAAAGGGCCTAATCACGCCGGGGCTCCTGCCTCGGAATAAATTTGCCCGCATTACGGGGCTCCGATCCTCTGCTTTGCAAATGAGAATGACCCCAATTTCCGAGGGTGGCCTCGCCGGGGCTTTTTCCCTCGTTTCGAAGCCTGATTCGTGATGAGAGACTAATTCGTTACGCTGAAACATTAACGGCAATTTAAGGGGTCTGGCGGAGGCTGCGTAAACAAAGGGATGGGCGCACAACGCAGACCCTAGGAGGGATGGACATGGGAGGGCTGGTGAGGACCATCAGCCTGGCAGATGGTAGCTCTGTCCCCAAGAAATGGCAGCTGGCCTGGCCCACACCCACTCCTGCATCACCTATGGATGGGGGCCAGAAGGGGTGGGGATGGGGACCAAGAAACCCAAATAAAGTAGAGGAAGATTTAACAGAAACAGAGGGAGGAAACCACAGGCTACATTCCCCCCAACACCATGAATGAAGTTGGCTGACTGAAAGGAACTCTAGAAGAAAATGTGGACCTCAAGCCAAGATAGGCAGTGTGGTGGCAGTGTGGTGCCCCTGGGTGGCGCAGGTGACCACGTGGGCACATTGTGTATCCGGACCAGTGTGTGGAAAGGGGAAACAGATGGAGGCCAAGTGACCCTGACTTGTTTTAACATGGCCACTGAGAAATCATGAAAGCCCCCGGAACCGGCTCCCACAAAGAAACCACATGCTACACTGTATTAAACTTTAGGTAAAAGGATTGTATCATTTGTAAAGCCTGCCTTCCGACCTGGCTGGGAGTTTGAAGGCAGGACCAGGTGGCCCCAGAATGCCATGTTGGCTCAAAAAGAGAGCAGGACTGTGGTTGCCAGGAAGTGACATCACCCATAGCCAATCGGAATGGGCGGCCCCAGCCACATCGTCTCTTAAGCTTTGGGAGCTTGGCATAGCAAAGGGAAGATGATATGATAGGTACTTCTCGTAGCCCTTTATACATCACTAAGGCAGAAAGGCTGGCAACTGCAGACCACACCCAGTGCTTGGCAGTGCCCTGGCCCCAAGGGCCTCGGTTGGTTACATCGAGGCCCTTGGTCACACAGCCAGCGGGAGGGTGTCTGTTTTGCTGCAGGTTTTTCACTGGCCAGCAGGGGGACCCGAGAGCCAGGGATACAATTAAGAGTTCTGAGACAGGGATGCCCTCTCCTGGGTCTAGACTTCCTCTTGAGGGTCAATACTCCCTCCTCCTCAATTTAGATACCACCTTCCCACCTTGCTGCACAGCGCAAGACACACAAGGGGTGAGCACGTAAACCGTGTCTTGACTATAGAATGGCTTAGTGTCCCAGCCCACATCTCTGTCCCATTTTCCTAGGGTCTTGCATTCCTCCGGTCTCCTAGGAAAATGCTTATGGCTGAAAGTGTTCAATGACTAATTGGATAGACAATTATCTCCCTGCTGCGTGTGTGAGTTCTCATTTGTGTCCCTGAGAATGGTCCACGGGCCTCAGTCCACCCACGTATCTGGGCCAGTATGTCTGTGACCTTGACTTCATATGAGCCTTTAGTTATAGGGAATTAGATCCATGATGTACCTGTGGATTTACCCCAGGACCTGCTACCAAGAATGCTCCCCTCTCACAGGGCTGGATTCTCCGTACCTCAGACGTACCCCAAAAGAGAAAAGCAATTTCTTCCCATTAAAGACAGCAGAAGGCTGGCCAAGGCCATTAAAAGCAAATCCCTGGGAATGCTTCGAATACACAGGGCTGGGCTCCATGCCCAGCAAGTGCCTAATAGGGTGTGCTGACGAACACTTGTGACCTTGGCTCTCGGGGAGGTGGAGGCAAGGTGATCATCTGAATCCAGGGTTTTAAGACCAGCCTGGGCAACATGGCAAGCCCCTGACTTACAAAAGGGCAGTTACGAACCCTCTGCTAAGGAGTGGAAGTGTTAGGGCTGGAGAGATGGCTAAGCAGTGTGTGTGTGTGTGTGTGTGTGTGTGTGTGTGTGTGTGTGTGTGCGTGTGAATGTGTCTGTGTGAGTGTGTGTGAGAGAGTGTGTGAGTGTGTGTGAGTGAGTGTGTGTGTGTGTGTGTTGGGGGAGGTGGCCCTGGTGGGCTATTTCTGAAGAATGGTTGAGGGGATAAAGCGTTAGGCAGCCTGGGTCTCGATGGAGTGTGGAGGTTTAAGAAGTGAGGGTAGGGAGAGGGACAGGTCTTACCTTCCAGGTGGCAGTGTTTCTTCGGAAATAGGCGAACATCCTGGTGAACCAGTTATAGATCTCATTCAGAGTCAGCTGCCTATCTGGAGTTTCCAGAATGGCCTGCAGGCAAGGAAAGGGCAACAAGACCCTCAGCTTACACCCGCAGGGCTCACAGCCCTGTGGTTTTTCTCTGTGTAGCCTCTGGCTCACCCCTAAGGAGAGGAGTGCAATGTGTGTGGACCAGTGGGTGGATGCAGGAGTCTTCGGGAGGCGGCTGGGTATCCCAGCAAGGCCACTGAACTAACGGGCTGAGGATACTGGGAGCCCAGCCTCTTCTGGGGCCGGGGGTGAGGGGGAAATGGCTTCCGGTGCCCTATCTAGGGGAAGCAAGTGAGGCAGTTGGGAATTTGTCCTTATTTGGGCAAAGTGCACCCTGGGAATGTACGAGAATGCACA